>NW_024845069.1:0-1046 GCF_019175285.1 Sceloporus undulatus
GTAATTGAACTTGGAGAATTGGATAGGATTTCCTGTGAGGTACAAAACAGGGACGGGAAGAAAAGGAAGGAACAGTGGGAAAAAGTGTTGCAACATATGAATGAAGAATGGGAAATAAATGTTCCATTGATTAGTATCTAAAAGGGGAAGAGTAATACATTTAGAATTAAGTTAGTTTTTTAAGACAAATTTTAATTTTATTTATTGAATATTAGTATTGCATCTCACCATGGTACCTCTTTTTGACCCACAGTTAAATTATAGATTCGAGGAAAGAAAAACAAGATGAACCCGGAAACATGAAATGTGGATATGCCGTTTATTTTTTTGGGGAATCTTCTTTCCCCTAATATGGATTAAATAAAGATTCGGTAGTAAGATTCACATGTGGTTTTTCAATGCAAGTGTCAAGAACTAAGTGGTACTAAAGGAATTTTGGCAAATTGCACTTGGATACATTGTCATTTAGTTATACTTTAGTATATTATACTTAGAAACAATGTTCTACTTTGTGAAATTGTATCATATGTGATTAATATACTCAGTATCGTTTTTCTCTTTTTAATGGCTAGTTTGTCATTCAAGGGACGACATGTCTTTCAATAAGGTCTACAATTGAAAGAGTACTAATTTCCTCCAGACTAAGGTAGAAATTTTGACAGGAAGTCATAATAATAGTCCATTAATAGACAGGGAGAACAGAAGATTCTATGTTTTCTTTTTCTTTCTTTTTTCTCCTCTATATTTAGTTTTGCTGCATCAGAAAGTTATGCAATTTGTATTGGTATAACGGAGGAGAATGTTGTTTTTTCATTATTTGTACACTCTGTTCTGTTGTTTTTATAAAAATTGAATAAAAAATATTTTTTTTAAAAGATAAAAAACTATGACATACATTGTGTGAGGGTATATACTAATAGGGTGATCAATCCTCTCATATCCTATAAGGAAAGAAAACCTGAAGTAATTGTTACAGACAACATTAGATCCGCATCCAAGGACAAGCTAAATAACATCACTGAACTCAACATACTTAAGGAGGAATG
>NW_024845070.1:0-1046 GCF_019175285.1 Sceloporus undulatus
TATCAGTTTGCCTAATGTGCTGGCCTTTTTCACTGATGGACTTGAATGCTGAAATTAATGTAATATATGTGACAACCAACTGAAAATCTTATACACACTCACATGTATATTTATATAATCTTAACTCAGTTCTCCTATTGGCAAAATGTGTCTGTTTCTGATTGTGTAATGATTCATTTTTAAAACTAGTTCTAGATTTTTGTAGAAACTTTAGCTTCAAATAGCAAGTTAAGAGAGTAATCAATTAGTTTGCAAATGCCACAGACCACTTCTGCATCCAAAAGCTTTAAAAAGTACTGGTTTTAGCATCCAAATGCTAAAAAGTTCTGTTTTGGAGGGGACACAATCACACACAATCCAGAATAATTCACATGTGTGATTCTGATTCTGAGGCTCCATTGGCATTTTAAAATTAGCCCACATCCAATTTACCAGGATTCTAGGAATTATGTGCTAATTATCCTTGTAGCTGAGGTAGTTGTGTCACCAAGTATCCATTTAAAGTTGGGAATTTAGTCCATGCCTGATTGTGCCTTTTGTATATTTGTTTGTGTGCTTTAAGGGATGAAATCTGTCCTCTTTCAAATTTTTGGGTCCCTCTCCAGTGTGTGCAATATTATGTGCACTGTACTATATTGCTTAAACCTCCTCTTTCCACTGATTAAGCCATGTTTTGATGAAACTTTTGGTGGGTATTTTAAAAATAAGATCCGAGAATGCAACTTGCATCTGTCCTATAAAATGCTTCAGGAATTGTGGACCTGATGAAGTCCACCAAAACATTCAGCAGAACAAAGTATTTGTCTGCTGTCTGATTCTGGATATCTTCAAGTTAGTAGTGTCACTAAGGGGCCAGAGGGACTGGCACAGCTACTGGACAAGTGAGAAAAGGCACTTTTCTAGAATCATAGATGTTTATCACACTATGCTCTTAAAGAGCTACTATTCCAGTGTGACTAGCTCTAGCAGCCTCCTGTTGCATGCTGGGATTGGCAGTTTTAAGGAGCTGAACTTCTCTGCCTGAGAATTCTAAATACCCCTCCTTA
>NW_024845071.1:0-1046 GCF_019175285.1 Sceloporus undulatus
TCTACAGATTTCTTGACCCATGGATTGAACCATCCAAAGCTTGAAAACATAGAAACACAATGTAAATTCCAAGAGCAACTCTTGTTTTTGCCATTTTATATAATAAACATTGCTTTTGTTGTTGTTATTATTGCGTGTCTCCAAGTTGTTTTGAATTTATGGTGATCCTAAGACAGACCTATCACAGGGTTTCCTTGCCAAATGTCTTCAGAATAGTTTTCCCATTGCCTTTCCCTGAGGCTGAGAGAGTGTGACTTGCCCAAAGTCCCCAAATGGGCTTCCATGGCAGAGCTGGGATTCCAAATCTGAACTCCAGTCATAGTTCAGCTATGCTCAAACCAATATGCCACACTGGATCCTATATTATGGACACCATTTCACTGGGCCATTTCATTTCATGGACTTAGCCCAGCTTTCTCATCCACGGAGGTCATTTTGCAAGCCCCCTTCTCCTCCTCCATTTCCAGGCCCAGCTCTTTCTGCATGTCCTCCAACTCTCCCACTTTGGCAGGAACCCTCCCCTTGATTCATCCTCTGCCCTCCCACCTTTTCAGCTGCTTTTAAAATTTCCTGGTTTCTTTTTCCTCCTCCTCTTCCAATTTCTCCCTTTCTCTTCAGCTCACTGCCATTGCTGCAAACTGAGTCCAAAGGGCAAAAGGAGTCTGCCCTCCATGAAGACAGCCAAGGAGAAAGGAGAAGAGGGGCCTTTCCCAGAGGCTCAGGCAAAAGCAAACAGCTGCAGCCTCTCCTAGTTTGCCTCTCCTTCTTCAGAAAGAACCTTGTAATCTTGATCATACTCTGAGGTTCCACGGTTTCTCTGGGATTTCCCCCCCCCCCAAAAAAATCTCATGGCCCCACAGAGTCTCCCAAGAAAGGAGAGGACTAGACACACAAAGAGACACACTTCCTTCCCTTTGGCCCAAGGAGCCAGGCCTCCTTCTCTCTCTGGAGCCTCAGGAGAGAAAGAGAAGCCTCTGTTCAACTGGGTCCTAAGAGAAGGTTCTGGAACATTCTCCATAGTCACAAACAGCACAAAATGGCCTCCA
>NW_024845072.1:0-485 GCF_019175285.1 Sceloporus undulatus
AATTTGTCCCCATTGGTTCCTCCCTGTAATAAGCCAATAGGAAGGAACACTTCATATTGTGAATAGGGGATGGATCAGGTATATCATACCAAAACAGATTGATAGGTGATCAATTTAATAAAATTGAACTAAACCCTAAACCCTGACCCTGACCCTATCCCTGACTGTAACCCTAACCCTAACCCTAACCCTAACTAAACCCTAACCCTAACCCTGACCTTAAGTAAACCTGAACCCTAACCCTAAACAAACTCTAACCCTAATTAAACCCTAACCCTAAACCTAACAAAACCTTAACTAAACCCTAACCGTAACCCTAACCCGAACTAAACCCTAAACCCTAACCCTGATCCTAATCCTAACCATAACCCGAACTAAACCCTAACCCTAACCCAAACTCTAACCCGAACCCTAACTAAGCCCTAACCCTAACCCAAACCCTACCTAACCCGAATCCTAACCAAACCCTAACCCTAACCCTAATT
>NW_024845072.1:585-1046 GCF_019175285.1 Sceloporus undulatus
ATAACCCTAACCCTACTAAACCCTAACCCTAACCATAACCATAACCGTAACCGTAACCCTAACCCTAACCCAAACCATACCTAAACCTTAAAACTGACCCTAACCCTAACTAAACCCTAAGAGTTACCCGTACGCTCACCATAACTAAACCCTAACCCTAACCTTATACCTAACTCTAACCCTAACTTACCCTAACCCTAACCCTAGCCCTAACCCTTACTAAACTCTAACCCTAACCCTAACCAAACCCTAACCATAACCCTAGCCCTAACCCTGACTAAATCCTAACCCTAATCCTAACCCTAACTAAGCCCTAACACTAACACTAACTAACCCTAATCCTAACTCTTACCCTAGCCCTAAACTCTAACCCTAGCTCTAACCCAAACTAACCCTAACCTTAACTCTAACCCTAACCCAAACCCAAACCCTAACCCTGGTTAGCTGGTGTGGATTTATAA
>NW_024845073.1:0-457 GCF_019175285.1 Sceloporus undulatus
GACCCTTGCCCATCATGGCTGGCCGTCCAGGGGGGGATGCATTGATGCACCGCCATTTGGGACGTCCGGAGGACGTCCCATTTTAAAAAAGGGGCGTCTCTTTTAGACGCCCCATGGCCTAGTACGGACTCGGTCCGTACAAGATGGCGCCGGCCCTTCTACATGGCCGGCGCCATCTTTGCGTATCAGACGCTTAGCGTCCGTACACGTCGCGCTGCTGCTGACGTAGCGAGCGCGCCCCTGGCGTCTCGCTACGTCGCAAACGCGACGAAAAAAGAAGCTCCATTTTGGAGCTTCTTTTTTCGGTCCGCGTGGGAGTCGGGCCGTGTGAAGGCTCTGGCTCCACCGCGGAACTACTGGCGGCGGCAGCAGACCGCCGCAAAGCGGCGGTCTGTACCCCGTCTAAGTCATTTTTTTTTAGCCTACAGCACCTGGTATTCCCAGGCGGTCTCCCATC
>NW_024845073.1:557-1046 GCF_019175285.1 Sceloporus undulatus
AACGCGACGAAAAAAGAAGCTCCATTTTGGAGCTTCTTTTTTCGGTCCGCGTGGGAGTCGGGCCGTGTGAAGGCTCTGGCTCCACCGCGGAACTACTGGCGGCGGCAGCAGACCGCCGCAAAGCGGCGGTCTGTACCCCGCCATTGTATCCTGTTTTGTTGGGATTTGTTTTAGTTCTTTTTGAGTCACAAATATAGCACAAATATTTTTTATATTTGTATATTTAATGTCTAAGATTCAATGCCTTTAAAATAAAATGTTTGTCTCTTTCTCATTCATATTAATACAGATTTAGGAAAAGAAACACAGTGGTAGAATCACTGTCCAGCTTAGTTTCAAAACAGTCTGTAGATCAGCTGAGTGAAGGTAAGAAAAATACCTTTTGCTTCTTCTATGTCTTCTATTAAATTATTGTAGTTGGTGCTAGTTCATGCAAAATAACAAACCATGTTTAAGGGCAGGACATTGTTTAACTGTTTACCTAAATGT
>NW_024845074.1:0-541 GCF_019175285.1 Sceloporus undulatus
AATCGGTAAGACTCCAGAGAGTCAGGGACCGATGGGGGTGAATGTCAGGCTGGAAGCCAATCGGTACGACACTGGAACGTAATGAATGGACGAATATCGAAATAGGGCGCCTATCCAATTGGTATGATCCAGGAGAGTCATCTACCGACGAGGTTCGAAGTCAGGCGGCCATGCAGTCGGTAAGACTCCAGAGAGTCAGGGACCGATGAGAGTAAATGTTGGGCTGCAAGCCAATCAGTACGACTCTGGAACGTCATGGAGATAGGAAAATCGAAATCAGGCACCTATCCAATTGTTATGAGCCAGGAGAGTCATGGAACGACGAGGTTCGAAGTCAGGCGGCCATGCAATCGGTAAAACTCCAGAGATTCAGGGACCGATGAGGGTGAAGGTCAGGCTATAAGCCAATCGGTATGACTCTGGAACGTAATGAATGGACGAATATCGAAATCGGGCGCATATCCAATTGGTATGACCCAGGAGAGTCATGGAATGACGAGGTTCAAAGTCAGGGGGCCATGGAATTGGTAGCTCTCCAGAG
>NW_024845074.1:641-1046 GCF_019175285.1 Sceloporus undulatus
CAATTGGTATGACCCAGGAGAGTCATGGAACGACGAGGTTCGAAGTCAGGCGGCCATACAATCGGGAAGACGCCAGAGAGTCAGGGACCGATTTGGGTGAATGTCAGGTTGCTCGCCGAACGGTACGACTCTGGAATGTAATGACCGGACGAATATCAAAATCGGGCACCTATCCAATTGGTATGACCCAGGAGAGTCATCTAACGACGAGGTTCGAAGTCAGGCTGCCATGCAATCGGTAAGACTCCAGAGAGTCAGGGACCGATGAGAGTAAATGTCGGGCTGCAAGCCAATCGGTACGACTATGGAACGTCATAGAGATATGAAAATCGATATCAGGCACCTATGCAATTGTTAAGACCCAGGAGAGTCATGGAACGACAAGGTTTGAAGTCAGGCTGCAGT
>NW_024845075.1:0-1046 GCF_019175285.1 Sceloporus undulatus
GCCCCAGAGGCCGCTATGGGCGCCACCATTTTTTTGCCCAAAATGGCAGCGAAGTCTCGCGCGACCTCAGGGGAGGTCGCGCGAGACTTCGCCGCCATTTTGCCGCCCAAAATGGCGGCGCCCAGAGCGGCAAAGAGCCGTGAGGGGCAGCCGCGGTGGCGGCGGCCGCGGCGGCGGCGGCGGCAACAGCACGCGGGGGCCAGGCGGCAGGCCTCCGCGGGCCGCATCCGGCCCGCGGGCCGGAGGTTGCCGACCCATGCCTTAAAGCCATGGGAGATCCAAGACCTCTGATAGTCCTGATGAGGAATCTGTACTCAGGACAAGAGGCTTCTGTCAGAACAGAACATGGAGAAACAGAATAGTTCTCAATTGGCAAAAGGCTGCATCTTATCACCCCAACTGTTCAGTTTACATGCAGAAAATAAATGAAGAGCTGGTTTGAAAAGGAGGAGGGAAGATAAGAGGAAGAACATCAGCAATCTTAAGATACATGGACCATACAATACTACTATCGGAAAACACCACGGACTTGGAACTATTACTAAGGAAGGTCAAGGAAGAAATGGCAAAGGCAGGCTTGTTACTGAACATAAAGAAAACAAAAATAATGTCTAGGGAAGATCTACATAAATCCAACCTAAATAATGAGGAAGTTAAAAGGTTTCTTGTATCTTGGAGCCAACATTGATCAGAATGGAAAACTGCAGTTAAGAATCGAAACAAGACTATGAATGGGAAGGGTAGACATGAAGGGACTGGGCAAGGTCCTAAAGGCTAAAGATATACCACTGAGCACTAATGTCCAATCCATTGTGTCCCCTGTTGCCATTTACGGCTGTGAGAGCTGGGCAGCAATGGAAGTGGATGAGAAGAACATCAATTCCTTTGAGATGTGGTGCTGGAGAAGAGGCTGAGGATACCGCAGACAGTCAAAAAGACAAACAAATGGGTCTGAGAACAGACCAAGCCTGAAATCTCACCGGAAGCCAAAATGACTAAACTGAGTCTGTTGTATTTTGGCCACATCATAAGGAAGCATGAATAAT
>NW_024845076.1:0-1046 GCF_019175285.1 Sceloporus undulatus
TTTGTGGGGTTTTTCGGGCTATGTGGCCATGTTCTAGCAGAGTTTCTATCTGACGTTTCACCAGCATCTGTGGCTGGCAAGATGCCAGCGACAGATGCTGGCGAAACGTCAGAAAGAAACTATACTAGAACATGGCCACATAGCCTGAAAAACCCACAAAAAATACTGAGAGGGATGTTTGCACCAAATAAGACCATTTGTTGTGTTTGCTGTAACAGTGTAAAAGTTAGATACCTGAAATATGTGATCTTGAGCTCCTGTATAGTTTTTTTTTAAAAATAGTCCAGACCCAGAACAGCCTTTTCCCTCAACTGGCTCAAACATTTAACTGAAACCAAGCATTATGTAAACAAAAGTCAATATCATAGTTAGGCCTGCGCTGTCTTGCCATAGATGCCATTGCATTGTGGCGAGGGAATATGAGGGAGCACAATGCTGGGAGGTCTTTCATTTTGCCCAGTGCAGAAGGAATTATGTCTGCTGACCTTCTAACATCTCCTGGTCCAACTGCCCATCCCCTAGAAGCCCAGTTGGGTGCATGGGATCCATTCAGCTTCTGATTAGGATGAAAGAAGCATGGTATATTTCGTCCCATGCTTGCCAACAAATGTGGCTGTGACAAGGACTTGTGACTGGGGTCCAGATTCTGGTATTCCACAGCTTGTTCACTGACAGGAAAAGGGGTGGAAATGCCATTGTCTATGTGCCCCAGTCAGAACCTGAAGAAACTTAGAATCATAGAATCATAGAGTTGAAAGAGACCACAAGGGCTATCCAGTCCAATCCCCTGCCATGCAGGAATACACAATCAAGGCATTCCCAACAGATGGCCATCCAGCCTCTCTTTAAAAACCTCCAAAGAAGGAGACTCTAATAGTCTCCAAGACAGCTGTTCCACTGTTACTGTCAGAAATCCCCTGCATTTGGGTTTGCTTTGTGGGACTATATAAACCATATGTTACTATACATCTTCATTCCTGACAAAAAAAGTCACTTCTATTGTATATATCACTTTTTTCAATAAAGCTGTTACTTTCAAAGCACAG
>NW_024845077.1:163-562 GCF_019175285.1 Sceloporus undulatus
GCTCCTCCGCAATCGCGGAGTCCTCCAGGCTTGGAGGACGGCTGAAGTGAAGCCCCAAACCCCTGCCTGGCTGCCTCCGTCGCGGGGGGGGGGAATCCCGAGGGGGCAAAACAGCGATGGAGGCAGCCAGGCAGGGGTTTGGAGTTTCGCTTCAGTGAGGCCCCATTCCCTTGCCTGGCTTCCTCCGTTGGCGACGGAGGCAGCCAGGCAGAGGAAAGAGCCTTTCCTCTTTCTCCTCCTTCTCTTCTTCTGCCTCTTCTCCTCCTCCTTTTCTTCCTCCCCTTCCTCCTCCTTCTTTCTCCTCTTCTTCCTCCCCTTCTTCTTCATCTTTTTCCTCCTCTTCTTCTTCCTTCTCTCCTCCTCCTCCTCTTCTTCCTCCCCTTCTTCCTCTTCCTTCTT
>NW_024845077.1:662-1046 GCF_019175285.1 Sceloporus undulatus
CTTCCTCTTCCTTCTTCCTCCTTTTCCTCCTCTTCTTCATCTTCTTCCTCCTCCTCTTCTTCTCCATCTCTTCTTCTCCTCCTCCTCTTCTTCCCCTCTTCCTCCCCTTCTTCCTCCTCCTCCTCCTCCTCTGCCTTTTCCACTCTTCCTCCTCTTCAATGCCCAAATGTGCTGCTTGGAATGGGGAAGGAAGGTTGGCCAGAAAGGGAAGTACATTTCTGCCATCTGTCTAGGAACAATGCCAAAATGCCCTCCATTTTGATCATGCCTAAGAAACATGCATTTATATTAACATTTTTTAAAAAAAACTCAATTTTTTGCGTGTCCTCCATTTTTTAAAAAGTGTCCTACATTTGAAAATTTTGTCCTACTTTTGTCCTACAT
>NW_024845078.1:0-1046 GCF_019175285.1 Sceloporus undulatus
TTATATACGCTACCGTACTGATGGTAGCCTGTTTAACTTAAGCCGCCTGAGGGCCTGCACTAAGACTCTAAAATATCTAGTCCATAAGCTGCTTTTTGCTGACGATGCTGCCTTTGTTGCCCATACAGATGCAGCCCTGCAGCGCCTGACATCTTGTTTTGCTACAGCTGCAGAGCTCTTTGGGCTGGAAGTCAGCCTGAAGAAAATGGAGGTTCTCTACCAGCCAGCACCACAGGAAGAACACTACCATCCCCACATCACTGTAGGCACATCTGTGCTTAAGTCCGTCCAGCAGTTCACCTACCTGGGAAGCATCATCTCCTCAGATGCCAAGATTGATAAAGAGATCGATCATAGACTGGCAAAGGCATATAGTGCATTCAGAAGGCTTCACAAAAGAGTCTGGAGAAACAAACACTTGAGGTGAAGCACAAAAATCAGTGTGTATAGAACCATTGTACTGTCTATTCTCCTCTATGGGTCTGAAACATGGGTCACCTATCGCCAACACCTACGACTCCTTGAATGCTTTCACCAGCGCTGTTTACACACAATTCTAAATATACACTGGACTGACTATGTGACAAATGTTGCTGTCCTTGAGCAAGCAGGGATCACCAGCATTGAGGCCATGCTATTGAGGACGCAGCTGCGCTGGGCAGGACACGTTTCTAGGATGAAGGACCATCGCCTCCCCAAAATAGTATTCTACGGTTAACTCGCCACAGGTCAGCATAAGAGGGGCGCCCCAAAGAAGAGATACAAGGACTCCCTGAAACAACATCTCAGGCTGGGCCAAATTGATCAACAACAATGGTCCTCCCTGGCCTCGCATCGGGAGGCATGGAGACACACTATCCACGATGCTGCAGCCTTTTTCAAAAGCTCACGCCGAACGAGTCTTGAAGAGAAACGACAACGCAGAAAGAACCGCAACCCAGAAATATCACCCAAGGAGACTTTCCACTGTGCTTTCTGCAACCAGACCTGTTTATCCCGGATTGGCCTTTTTAGTCATCAACGCGCTTGTACAAAGCACGGGATGA
>NW_024845079.1:0-1046 GCF_019175285.1 Sceloporus undulatus
GCTGTGTTCTTAAACGGGCAATTGAGATTTATTAGGTTTGTTTTTTTCCAAAACCCTTCTTGGTGGGGCTGATAAGTGCTAGAATTGGTTTGTTGGCAATCTCTCCTTCCTTCCTCCTTCTTCCCTCCTCCTCCCTCCTTCCTTCCTCCCTCCTTCCTTCCTCCCTCCTCCCTCATTCCTTCCTCCCTCCCTCCTTCCTTCCTCCTTCCTCCCTCCTCCTCCTCTGCCTCCCGGGCCCAAGCAGAGGAGGAGGTGGGTGGCTGCCTTGGTGCGCTCCCCCCCGCCCGCCCGCGCGCCAAGGCAGCAGGCAGGCAGCCACCCACCTCCGCGTGACCGCACTAGGCGCTTGTCTTGGGCCCAGCAGGCAGAGGCAGAGGCAGAGGAGGAGGCAGAGGTGCCTGCCTGGCTTGGCGTTCCCTGCCCGTGCACGCGCCAAGTCAGCAGGCAGGCAGCCACCCACCTCCGCCTCGTGCGCCTCCGCGCAACCGCACTAGGCGCTTGCCTTGGGCCCAGAAGGCAGAGGCAGAGGAGGAGGCAGAGGTGCCTGCCTGGCTTGGCGTTCCCTGCCCGTGCACGTGCCAAGGAAGCAGACAGGCAGCCACCCACCTCCGCCTCACCCTCCTCCTCTACCTCTGCTGCCCGGGCCCAAGGAAGTGCCCAGCGCAGAGGCGTGCCAGGCGGAGGAGGCGGTGGGAGGCTGCCTGCCTCTTGCCTTGGCGCACGCGCGGGCGGGGAGCACCAAGCCAGGCAGGCACCTCTGCCTCCTCTTCCGCTTGGTGCGGCCTGCAACAGAGGAGGAGGTAGAGGTGCAGCTCCTGCACGCGCCCGCGCCCCCCTCCCCACCTCCCCCGCGCGGCCGCGCCAACCACCCCCTCCTCCGTTCCAGGCCACGCGGCCGCGTGCAGGAGGCGCACCGCCTCCTTCACCTCCTCCTTTGCTTCCTCCACGCGGCCGCACGGCCTGGAATGGAGGAGGAGGAGGAAGTGGGTGGCGCGGCCGCGTGGGGAGGCAGGGGAAGGTGGGTTGGCGCTGCACAGGCCCCGAAC
>NW_024845080.1:0-1046 GCF_019175285.1 Sceloporus undulatus
GTCAGGCTGACATCCAATCCGTAAGACTGTGGAACGTCATGAATATCAAAATAGGACACGTATCCAGTTGATATGACCCAGGATAGTCAGGAACAGACGAGGTTCAAATTCAGGCTGTCATCCAATCGGTATGACTCCAGAGAGTCAGGGACCGAGGAGGGTGAATGTCATGCTGCAAGCCATTCGGTACAACTCTGGAACATCATGGACGGATCAATATCGAAATCGAGCACCTATCCAATTGGTATGACCCAGGAGAGTCAGAGAAAGACGAAGGTCGATTGCAGGCTACCATTCAGTCAATATGACCCCAGAGAGTCAGTGACATATAAGAGTGAATGTGAGGCTGAAAGCCAATCGGCATGACTCTGGAACGTCATGAATATCGAAATTGGGCACGTATCCAATTGGTATGACCCAGGAGAGTCAGGAATCGATGAGTTTCAAATTCAGGCTGGCATCCAACCGGTATGACTCCAGAGAGTCAGGGTCCGACGAGGGTGCATGTCAGGCTCCCATCCTATCCGTGAGACTTCAGAGAGTGAGGGACTGAAGAGGGTGAATGTCAGGGTGCAAGCCATTCTGTACGACTCTGGAACGTCATGGACAGATGAATATTGAAATCGGGCACCTATCCAATTGGTATGACCCAGGAGAGTCAGGGACCGACGAGGTTCGAGGTCAGGCTGCCATCCAATCAGTAAGACTCCCGAGCGTCAGGGAACGATGAGGGTGAATGTCAGGCTGCAATTAAATTAGTATGAATCTGGAATGTCATGGAAGGATGAATATCGAAATCGAGCACCTATCCAATTAGTATGACCCACGAGAGTAAAGGACCGACGAGGGTGAATGTCAGGCTCCCATCCTATCCGTGAGACTCCCGAGAGTCAGGGACCGATGAGGGTGAATGTCAGGCTGCAAACTATTTGGTACGATTCTGGAACGTCATGAATATGGTAATCGGCACCTATCCAATTAGTATGACCGAAGACAATCAGGGTCCGACGAGTTTCGAGGTCAGGCTGCCATCCAATCCGTAAGAC
>NW_024845081.1:0-1046 GCF_019175285.1 Sceloporus undulatus
TTCATAGTGAATCCAGCATTCTCTAAGTGGTTTACAATGTGTTAGCCAATTGCCCCCAACAAATTGGGTACTCATTTTACTGACCTAGGAAAGATGGAAAGTTGGAGCCCTGGGACAGAACTCACAGTGGTGTGACTGCAGTACTGGCATTTAAACACTGCACCACCAGACTTCTGAATTGTATGAGGAGTGTTTCTACATGAGGAGGTGCATGAGGAATGTTTCTGCACATGGTTTCAGAAAGCCTAGATCAGGAACTTCACAACAGAATTTTGACCTCCTGGGGGGGGGGGGGGGAGTAAGAAGGGGGAAAGGACACAAGTGCTAGAGAGATGCCAATCCAAAACCTGGATGTTTTATATGTGGGAAGTGGGCATATGTCTAGAAGCATCTCCTCAAACATATCCACTCACCCAAGATGCTTACTGTAAGCTATCAAAGACCTGAGCAATTTCCTCTCTTCCTCTACCCTCCATTTGAGTTGTGTGTGTGTTTTTAATTATCAGACAAATATTCTGCATCTCAACTGTCACTCAACCACTGCCGTGATTTATATATACATGCTATCAAGGTCTGATTTCACTCTCAGGCTCTCTCAATCCTTTTTTTATGACAAAATCTAAAATACATACCCTGGTGATAAAAGAACAGCACATATATACATCATGGCTACCCCTTCAGTTCTCTTTATGTGTAAGCTGGATGTTTTTAATAAAACTGAGAACAATCATTTATGTAAATAAATATCAGAATAACATGTTTTAATAAACATTCTGCTTAGGAGAGATGGCACAGTAAATTTGCTGGCTGAGGGCCATTGTTTCTGAGAGCTGATTCAAATAATAAAACGATTTAGGTATGCCCATTTGTTCTTATATTAACCTAAGGAAACTTTTATTTTAATTATGTCTAACATTTTATTAGTGGCTAGAGTAATGTCATGCTGTATCTAGAGCAGTGGGCAACCTACACCCCATGCCTGCTTTCAAGCAGGTTGGGGAGAGGAGGAGAGAGAAACAAATATGAAATGCCCCTGTCGCTTCTTC
>NW_024845082.1:0-288 GCF_019175285.1 Sceloporus undulatus
CTTCTCCTCTTCCTTCTTCTCCTCCCCCTCCTCCTCTTCCTCCTTCTGCTCCCCCTCCTCCTCTTCCTTCTCCTCTTCCTTCTTCTCCTCCCCCTCCTCCTCTTCCTCCTCCTCTTCCTCCTTCTGCTCCCCCTCCTCCTCTTCCTTCTCCTCTTCCTTCCTCTCCTCCCCCCTCCTCCTCTTCCTCCTCCTCCTCCCCCTCCTCCTCTTCCTTCTTCTCCTCCCCCTCCTCCTCTTCCTCCTTCTGCTCCCCCTCCTCCTCTTCCTTCTCCTCTTCCTTCTTCTCCT
>NW_024845082.1:388-658 GCF_019175285.1 Sceloporus undulatus
CCTCTTCCTTCTCCTCTTCCTTCTTCTCCTCTCCCCTCCTCCTCTTCTTCCTCCTCCTCCTTCTCCTCCCGCCTCCTCCACTTCCTCCTCTTCCTTCTTCTCTTCCCCCTCCTTCTCCTCCTACTTCTGCTTCCCCTCCTCCTCTTCCTCTTCCTTCTCCTCCTCTTCCTCCTCCTTCTTCTGCTCCTCCCTCCTCCTCTTCTTCCTCCTCTTCCTTCTTCTCCTCCCGCCTCCTCCTCTTCCTTCTCCTCTTCCTCCTCTTCCTTCTTC
>NW_024845082.1:758-1046 GCF_019175285.1 Sceloporus undulatus
CTTCTCCTCTTCCTTCTTCTCCTCCCCCTCCTCCTCTTCCTCCTTCTGCTCCCCCTCCTCCTCTTCCTTCTCCTCTTCCTTCTTCTCCTCCCCCTCCTCCTCTTCCTCCTCCTCTTCCTCCTTCTGCTCCCCCTCCTCCTCTTCCTTCTCCTCTTCCTTCCTCTCCTCCCCCCTCCTCCTCTTCCTCCTCCTCCTCCCCCTCCTCCTCTTCCTTCTTCTCCTCCCCCTCCTCCTCTTCCTCCTTCTGCTCCCCCTCCTCCTCTTCCTTCTCCTCTTCCTTCTTCTCCT
>NW_024845083.1:0-1046 GCF_019175285.1 Sceloporus undulatus
TATCCCACAGGTAGAGCTTCCTTCAATTTACCATGTGCCGTGAAGTGATAGGAGCATATATTTCCATTCAAACTATTTATCACCAATTAATCACAAAAATAATACTTACATATGAAGGAAAATCTTTAGATGGCAAAAGACACCTCACAGTAACTGCCTAAAAAACTTACTGCCAATTTAATTTATTTTTACACATTTTTCTATTGCAAAATTGCTATGATAAACATGCTCATGGGAAAGTATGGCATTTAAATACAACAAAGTTAACAAAAGAGTGATATCTCTACTGGCCAATCAAAATGCACAAAATACGTCATTAAAGTTTTAGAAACTTCACAGACTTAAAGTTTCTTCTTTTCCATTTTAAAACCACAATTTTCCTCCATTAAATTAGTGAAATTTGTTGAAAAGCTTCTGAGTTATCGTGAAAACCAGCATACTAAAATTATACAACCATGTCCGGCCAGAGAGAGGAGTAGGAGAGGAGCAGCCATATTGAGGCCGTGTGCTTGTTGCTGAAGGGGCGGAGCTTCTGTGAGTCACATCTGTGAGTCACAAGGGGGCAGAGCTAGCAGACTAGCTTTATATAACACAATTTTAATTTTCTTTAACTCAACAACTCTACTCAAATGGCATCGGATTAGAATCAGATATTGAAACAGAACCTTGCCTTTAAGTACAGTGGTACCCCGGGATACGAATTACCCAGCTTACGAATTTTTCGGGATACGAAAAAATCCCATAG
The DNA here is from genome assembly GCF_019175285.1 of Sceloporus undulatus. NCBI lineage: Eukaryota > Metazoa > Chordata > Lepidosauria > Squamata > Phrynosomatidae > Sceloporus > Sceloporus undulatus. Next base: position 746 of record NW_024845083.1, read on the forward strand.
GGATTTATTGTTTCGGCTTACGAAGGTTTTTTCGGGTTACGAAAAAACCTCGGCGCTATTTTCCGCCACCGGAGGGCAGCAGAGAGCTATTTTTTCCATTAGCGCCTATGGCAATTCAGGTTACGAAGGTTTTTTCGGGTTACGAAATTAGCCGCGGAACGAATTAATTTCGTAACCCGAGGTACCACTGTACCTTGAAAGCTCATACTTACCTTTAGGAAGTTTACCTCCTAGTACAGTAAATTTCTGTGGATTTTTTCAAGAATTCTACCACTTCCTGTAGCTCTTGCTTAGCTTCTTC
>NW_024845084.1:0-1046 GCF_019175285.1 Sceloporus undulatus
CCCTTGCACTTGGGTCACTTCCAACAACAGAGGCCCCAAAGCCGTGTTCAAGGAGGCCGAGATGAAGTTCCTGAGAAAAAGGAGCAGGGTTAGGACTGGTTTAGCAATAGACCCTGCAGCACTCAGAGAGACAGAGAACAGCATCCTGCTGGTGAGATATGCAGGTGACATATGTCTCCTTTGGGCCGATGCAGAGTTGGGCATCCCCTTCCTCCCTCTGCACCAAACAAAGCCCCCTGGACCTAGCATACACTCACTACAGCTCCCCTACACAACAGATACTCCATGCCTTCTTAGAGTGGCAGGGATTAGGGGATGGGGAATTGGAGCGGGCCCTGGTTATGTCCCTGTAGTTAGATATGAAATGAATTCACCATAAATAAATAAATAACCTGCTTTCCTTCTGCATTGCTCCTCTTTTCCCCCATCACCAGCTCCTTTCCCAAGAAGGCTGCATCTGCACTATTGAAATAAGGCACTTTGCCACCACTTTAACCACTCAGTGCTATGGAATCCTGGGATTTTACCTTTGGACACAGCCTTCTCTGCCAGAAGAGTTAACACACTTTAGAACTGGATTATTTCTGCAGTGCAGATACAGCCTAAGTCCGTTTTAAAAGCGTAGAATCACCCAATTCGTGTTTTTACCCTCCTAATAATGGTTTTCCTTTAAAAAATAAGTAGTTTGTTTTAGTCCTTATTTTTGTTGTTGTTTGCTTCTATGTTTGTTTGTTTCATTCTTGGTAATATGAGTTATTCTGATCTGTCACCTTCTTTCTTGCCTGAAAATAAGGAAAAATAAGGAAACTGGGGAGACTTTTAAAACCTCCCAAAGGATCCATTTTTGGCCTTTTTTGGGGGACTAGCCTCCTCTTAGAAGCCAAAACCCAGTGTTTGTGAAGAATAATAATAAGGCGTGTATTAAAACTATCTTCCTATTTCTGATCCCTTTTAAAACCCATGTTCCCCAGAAGGAGCAGAGCTATGTAATAAGAAAACCCTCTCAGAAAAGAGACACAAAAGACACACTTCCTTCCTTTTGGCCC
>NW_024845085.1:0-1046 GCF_019175285.1 Sceloporus undulatus
CAAAAGAGGAAGTTGCCTTCAGACTCCTGAATCCCAGGCAGTCAAGCCAACAAACAAACGAACAAGAACAACTTTACAATGCCTGACCCTGCTGTGCCAGCCAAATTTATGCAAATTAAGGCAAGGGAGACAAATGGGGCTCCCTTTTCCTGATCGAGCAGCCTGACTATGGAAAGTCTAGTTTCCCAAGTACCTAAGTACCAGATTTATTTCACAAAATGCTATGTTCTCTTAACACAACCAAAACAACAAAAGTAGCCCAAATTTGGGTCAAGAGAAAAAACTAGAAAGTCCTGTCCCTTTACATTCTCCATAATTACAGAAGAGTCTAACCAAGTAACATCCAAATTAAAGTCTGAAAGCCTGTTGTAGAAGAGGGAGGGAGCTCTTCAGCTAAGAACTCCATGGACGAAGAGACCAAAACTTTGGAATTGGGCTGAGACAGTGTAGCTCCGTTGAGAAGCAGGATGTAGGACAACACTCATGGAAGATGACCAAATCAGACTTACAAGAGCAAAAGAAAAACTCTTGGCTGAGCAGAAGGTCTACAAAAACTTTACAGTACTGTTTACTGAAGACAAGACAAAGGAGTAGCTCACTTGAACAATGCAAGAATAACAAAAGAGAAGATGGGGGTGTTGGGCGGCAGGAGGCCTCTGAGCATGTAAAGAGAGCAGAAAAAACTGAAACAGGAAACTACAGATTAAAACTTATGCAGCCCTGAGCACATGGCAGCAGGAACATGCTCTGGGTCCAAACCATATGTTCCTAAGAACTGGAGGGGCATGATATGCTAAGACACGTGCCTTTATCCGAAAGACAAAATCCTACAGCATAAACCTATACTAAAGAAAAAACCAAATTGTGGGCTCTTGCCAAAAGTAGAGTCAGAACACCAATACCACAAAAATAATATCTCAAAACCTTAAAACACACAGAATGACAATCCTAGCTACACAAAACTATGCCAAGAAGCTCAAAAAGAGATCTCTAAAGGACAACACAATGGGGAATGGGCTTGAAACCATACCCGCAATGGACTTTTA
>NW_024845086.1:0-1046 GCF_019175285.1 Sceloporus undulatus
TTTTTTTGACAATGGCACTCTTTTTCCTCTGAAGACAAAGGAAGGAAGGAGGCAGATCAGTGACTGTAAACACTGCTGTGCTGGGAAGAACAGTACACTTAGGCCCTGGAAATGTAGCTGGAGATAGCTGTGCTGTTGTAGTGAGAAGATAAACTGCCAGTTGTCTGCTTGTTGAGGAATAGGGTTATTTTCCCCTAGTGGCAGAATGAACCTTCTGTACACCTCAGTTGTTAGAAAAGTAAAAGTCTGACCGTTGCTTTAAAATAAAGATGTTGTTACAAGCATAAAGGCTTAATGAACAGAAGATTAATGTATCATATCTTAGTGGTGGGGTTTGGGCATCTCCATATATGACTTAAACATGCACACATTTGCTGAAAACGTTGCAGGTAGATATCTAAATGTAGGAGTGCCAGAAGTAGGAAATGTCTTAATTTCTTCTCACACCAATGGGTTATTCTGCGCCTTTGCAGAGCACCATTTGGAACCTTCCAGAATGTTATGTAAGCATTTTGGCGGTAAGCTCACCCACCTGCAGCAACCTTAAATAAGGGACTTCCCGCTAAAACCTGTAGTTCCTTTTTATCCATGTCTGCAGCAGATCCGAGAGGAACCATTCATCGCTTTTGCTTTGGTAGTTGACCGTTTGGATACTAACTTTTCTGACTTGGATTTTTTAATACCATCTAGCAGGAATTGGTGCATAAAGAAAACAAACCATGAAGTTCCTGCAGCTTTGCTGGAACTTTTTTTTTTCCTTCTTGGCCCAAAGCTGCACAAATGAAAAGTTCACTGTTATTTCAGCTGACATGTACTGGATATTGTTTTTCTGCAACTTCCCCCCTTTCCTCCTTTTTTCTCCCCCAGCCGCAAAGTTGCACATTTCTTCCTGCGGATCGAGGCGGGATTACAACCAAATAAAATACATACAGACCATAATAAAAAATCTTAGCAACGCTAAACTTCCCCCAAAATTAACCTCATAATACAATATTAAATACATAGTGCAAATTACAAAGTTAAAAATTAAAAATTCTTATCATACA
>NW_024845087.1:0-1046 GCF_019175285.1 Sceloporus undulatus
CTTTAGAAACTTTAGAATGGACCTGCCAGTCATTCTTAAGCTCTTTAGTGCCTCAGGCAACTTTGTATTGTAGGGTACTTAGCTTAATAGGCCTCTATTGTCCCTTTGTTTTGAGTTGCAGGTTCAGTCTGAGGTCATTGAACGCATTAGTTATTTTCAATGGGAAAAGTGTTTCGGGATACGAAATTTTCGGGTTACGAAAGGAATTGCGGAACGAATTAATTTCGTAACCCGAGGTAGCAGTGTAATATATAATGCTTGTGAGAGTAAAGGGGCCATGTTCTTGTTGCTGTTTTATCGCTGTATTGCATTATTGTATTGTCTTTCTGTTAATTTCCTGCAAGGGGCATGTCGGGAATGAACATCTAGATGTCATGCCTTAATTATGACCATGTTGTGTATTTAGGATTTTGGATTTGTACCTTTATTAGGCATTTTGCTATGTCAGGTACTTTGGATTATGTTTGCTGTATTCTTTATTATTTATTTCTGCTTTTTATATAATTATTTTATTATTATGTTTGTTATGCTACAATTGGTGGGGAGGCTATATTTTTTGTATTTGATACCTTTCCTTGGTAATCCGCTGTGATTCACGAGGAAAAAGCCGAACATAAATAAATAATTTATAATTATTTATTATTATAACATAGATCTGAGCTGGAGGACCTAGAAAATGCCTATAGATAACATATTCTTTCTGACATGAATAAATGAAACTGCTTGTACTGGTGCCATGGATACTGGAGTTGGACTGTACATACAGTAATGGGAAGAAAGGTTTTGTTACAATGCATGCGTGTTTTGTTACTATGCATACAACACAGAAAATATGTTCAGAATCAGACACCATGGTTTGTTTTTGTCATTAGATGTTCCTTAATATTCAAGTCTGGTCTCAAGAGGAGGATGTAGCACTTGGGAATAAAGATGCATCCCAGGAGCCCAGCGCTGGAGGCCAAGATGGAGAAGATCTGGGCGGCCACCATGTACTTTCCCTTGGTGCTCAGGTAGGCAGGCACAAAAGAGATCCAAACGCTGCAGAA
>NW_024845088.1:0-330 GCF_019175285.1 Sceloporus undulatus
TCACCTTGTCAACTGGTTATAGCAATGAAGGTGATATTAAGGTGATTCATTTGTAGTAATTAAGACTTACCACTCTGAAAGAGGAATGTTAATGTCTGACCTCCAATTAAAATTTTAAAATAATGTGCAGTTCTTTACTGGAACATCTGTGAACCTGTATAAAATAAGACTAATCCCATGGTTAGGCAAAGAAGACACTGGATTAACCTTTATCTCGCAGACATTGGTGAGTCCGTGCAGAAGTGTGGAGGCACTCTGTGTTAACAGGGCATGTGGTCAGAATTAAGTCTGATTTCTTTTGAGGATGAACTTGTCTAGAGACTTCAAAAA
>NW_024845088.1:430-1046 GCF_019175285.1 Sceloporus undulatus
GAAGACACTGGATTAACCTTTATCTCGCAGACATTGGTGAGTCCATGAAGAAGCATGGAGGCACTCTGTGTTAACGGGGCATGTGGTCAGAATTAAGTCTGATTTCTTTTGAGGATGAACTTGTCTAGAGACTTCAAAAATCACCCCAACTCCATGTAACAGACTATCATCAACCTGTATGAAGGCTGAGGGGTCTCCCGGCTAAATGAACTGCTGATTAAGGAGTCATGAAATGGGAACAGGGGGCTTGGCAAGGATAGACCTCTGGTATCTAATTTCGAGGAGAGAATTTTCTCCACAAAAGGGATCTGTCAAAGGAACACAAACCTAAATTTAAAATAGTATAGCGGGCCCTCGATATGGAGTTGGATTTAGGACTTTGCATGGATACCAAATCCATGGAAGCTCAAGGCACATAAACATATAATCGCCTAGTAAAATAGCGTCTCCTATATAGAATAGTAAAATCATAGTTTGCTGTGTTGTATTTTTGTTTTGTTTGTTTTTTGGAATATATATATATATATATATATTTACAAGCTGTGGGCATATAGGTGGCTGGTGTAAGTCTCTATATGGAGCTGTATGGTATATTAAATCTGAGCATTTTTGCTAG
>NW_024845089.1:0-1046 GCF_019175285.1 Sceloporus undulatus
ACGAAGACGCTTCTGATAAAGCCTCCGAGATCTTCGAAGGCCCTCTCTTTCTGCTCGACGCTCATTGAAAGTAGGCACACTGCCCAGATCCTCCTCCATGTCCACAGCCTCGGCACCAGGCAAACTTGACTGCTGAACCTCTGGAGGGGTCATAGACTCTCCTCCAGCAGAACTAGGGCCAGCCTCTGGCTCCTCCATTACAGGTTCAAGCCCCTGGGGCTCTGGCTCCTCCATTATAGGTTCAGATCCCAGAGGCTCTAGCTCATCCTCTGAGTCCTCCAAGCCATCTTCCAGGCTGGGCATGACACTGAGTCTGTTTTCCCTCATCCAGCCCATTACCGATTCCAGGCAGTCCACGAGAGGAGAGATGCCAACTTTGGTCACTGCATCAGTCAGAGACATAGAGAAGACTATTTGGGTGTCATCAGCGTACTGATAACCCCGCGCCCCATGCCTCCAGATGATCTCTCCCAGAGGTTTCATGTAAATGTTAAAGATCATGGGGGACAGAATGGCTCCTTGAGGGACACCAGATGTAAGCACCCTCTTATTGGAGCACACGTCCCCCAGCTGCACCATCTGGAACCTCCCGGAGAGGTAGGGACGGAACCACTGGAGTGCAGTGCCCCTGATTCCCAACTCTTCCATGAAGGATACCATGGTCTATGGTATCGAAAGCTGCTGAGATGTCTAAGACCATTAACAGGGAAACGTTACCCCTGTCCATGCCCATACGGAGATCATCGACCAAGGAGACCATGGCAGTCTCAACCCCGTAACTCGCCCGAAAACCGGTTTGAAATGAGTCTAGATAATCCGTTTCATCCAAGATCGATTGAAGCTGGATTGCAACCGCCCTCTCGACCACATTCCCCAAAAATGGCAACAGCGATACTGGCCTATAATTATTATGCATCAGGGGGTCGAGGGAGGGCTTTTTTAGCAAGGGTTTTACAATGGCCAATTTCAAGCTAGATGGAAATTGCCCATCCCTCAGTGATGTATTAATTATACGGTGTAACATAAAAGTTACTTCCGTACCCCCC
>NW_024845090.1:0-1046 GCF_019175285.1 Sceloporus undulatus
GGGCACAGCAGTTTGCTTTAGCTTCAGCCTCCTGGGAAGGGCAATATACTGCCTCCTTCTTTCCTCTCTTCTCCCCACTTTTGAGTTGATGGGGGGCAAACTGAATGGCACTCAGGAACTGTAGTGAGCTGAGAAGGGGGAAAATGGGAGAATGAGACAGCAACAGGGACATTTTTAAAAGCCCCTGAAAAAGTGGGGTGACAGAGGGTTAACCAGGACTGTCTCTGCCATATTGCGAGAATATGTTCTCCGCTTGCTTTCATGAACTGGCCCAGCAGTGACACAGATGAAAATTAATAGTCAAGAACTTCAGCTCACCAAAGAATTCTTGTACCTCCGCAACCTCTTTCTTTTGGAGCCCAACTCCCTCCGCTTGGCCTCTGTGTTGGCCATCAGGTGGGCAGGGGTCCTGGTGGTCTTGCACTTGGGTCACTTCCTGCAAGAGAGGCCCCAAAGGCGTGTAGAAGGAAGCAGAGATGAAGGTCCTGAGAAAAGGGAGCAGGGTTAGGATTAACTTGGCAAGAAACCTTGCAGCACTCAAAGACACAGAGAATCCTGCTGGTGACATACGCAGGTGACATATGCCTCCTTTGGGTCAATGCAGAGATGGGCATCCCCTTCCTCCCTCTGCACCAAACAAAGCCCCCTGGACCTAGGATAGATTCACTGCAACTCCCCTACACAACAGATACTCCATGCCTTCTTAGTGTGGTGGGGGATTAGGGGATGGGGAATTGGAGAGGGCCCTGGTTATGTCCCTGTAGCTAGATGTGAAATGAGGGCATCACAAATAAATAAAAAAATAAACAACCTGCTGAAACCTCCTGAGTTCCCCAGTGCTTTTCCCCATCATCAGCCCCTTTCCCAAGAAGGCTGCATCTGCACTATAGAAATAAGTCACTTTGAAACTGCTTTAACCACTCAGTGCTATGGAATCCTGGGATTCTACCTTTGGGACACTTAGGCTTTTCTGCCAGAGAGCTCTCATGCTACAACAAGCTAAAATTCCCAGGATTCCACAGGACAGAGCCAGGAGAGTTAAAGTG
>NW_024845091.1:0-1046 GCF_019175285.1 Sceloporus undulatus
TATTATGATAGTTTTGCACTCAGTTAACTCAGCAGAATGGTGTGCAGGGGAGGGACTGAATCTTACCCTTCCCAGTAGGCTCAGGCAAAAGCAAACCACTGCAGTCTTTACCAGCTTGTCGAGTCTTCCTTATCTATAACTTTTGCCATCTTGACCATACTCTGATGTTACTTGGCCACATCTGTGAAATATTGGAGGGGATGCTGTTTCTCACAGTGGTCAGTTAGATGCCCAATGAGAAGACAAGTAGGACATGGTCATAGTAGCATCCTCCTAGTTTACAAAGTCCTTCTGCCTACTAATCAACCAGTAGCCTTATTCTTCATCAGTCTGTCTAGTCTCCCTTTAACAATATTGAAGTTGTTGGTTATCGTTCCATTTTGCAGCAGCAAATTCTACAGTTTAACAGTGTGTAGTGTGAAGAAGTACTTCTTTCTTACTTACCAAATGTACTGCTATTATTTAACAATTATTTCTGGCTAATGGCCTGAAGCAATTATGGCAAAGAACACTGGGTACATGTAGGAATGGGGAAAAGACTGGAGGAGTTATGGAAGAAAACAACATTCCATTCCCAACACATCACTAAGTTTGCAGCCTCACTATAATAATAGTATTATTCACTTTCATCGGCATGCAGAGATGACACAATTGCTCTGTTGGATATGGTCCAGTACCATTCCAGCGCCTAGAACAATTTCATATTGTGCTTTTCTTTTTTTAAAGGCAGCTTTTCTTTTTAATTAAGCTCTTTTTAAAAAATAAATACCCATATAAAAAGTTGATCACAGTTATCTGTCCATATCTTAAAAGGGCACAGACCATCTCTCCCTCTGTGCAAATAGTGTGCATCATTCTTTCTCCTTGTCATTACTGAAACTGAGAAGACCCAAAAGAGACTACTGGTAGGTTTGTCTCATGGATATTTCCCTCCTTTTTATGATTCATTCATTAAAACATTTCTACCCTGTGTAGAGGCTTACATCATTTTAGAAATAATGGCGGGGTACAGACCGCCGCTTTGCAGCGGTCTGGCGCCGCCGCCA
>NW_024845092.1:0-1046 GCF_019175285.1 Sceloporus undulatus
TGTCACCCAACTTTTTCTGGGGCTTTTAAAAATGTCCCAATTGCTCTCTCCTCCTCCCACTTTCCCCTTCTCAGTTCACTTCTGTTCCTGAGTGCAACTGAGTTTGCACCCCATCAACTCAAAAGTGGGGAGAGGAGAGGAGAGAAGGAGGCAGGATATGGCCCTTCCCAGGAGGCTGAAGCAAAAGCAAACTGTTGTGCACTTCCTAGCTTGTGTGATCTTCCTCATAAACAACTTTGGCCATCTCCACCGCCTTCTGGGTTGCTTGTCCACATGTGTCTTATTTTTTCAATGTGTGAAATGTTGGGGGCTATGGGAGAACATCTCTGGATCTAAATATGGGGTGGGCCCAGTGGCCCTCAAGCCCAGAGTGCTCCCTAGAACTGTGATTAAAAATGACGTTTACCTCTCAAATGTGGCAAGAAATGTCTAAATGTCTAACCATAATTCTTTTCAGGCTAAATATACTATATGTGTTGGGATAGTCAGTATCCTAATCCATCCTCCATATCCCAGCCATGGACTAAATTATATTGTGTATTATATTGTATATTATATTGGAAAGATTTGAGACAAACTGGATGTCAAAGGCAGTACCTTTTTTCTTGCTGACAGCATTTAAAGTTTATTTCCTGGACTGAATTCTAAAGTGATGAAATAATATTTGGATGAACCATGTGCTTTCCTCCCCTTTGGCTTAGTCACTCTGTGGATGAAGGCTATTTTCTGTTGCAGGTGACCTTTGCAGATGTGGCGATATATTTCACTGAGGAGGAATGGAAACTGTTGACGAAGAAGCAGAGACTTATGTACAATTACATAATGATGGAGAATTATGAGAACGTGGCCTCTGTGGGTAAGGAACCATTTGCATTATAGAATCACAGAGTTGGAATAGACCACAAGGGCCATCCAGTTCAACCCACTTCTGTCATGCAGGAATACACATTCCAAGCACCATCCAGCCTCTGTTTAAATACCTCCAAAGAAGAGGACTTTCTTCCACCAAACTCTAAGGGAGTATATTCCACTGTCGAAGAGCTCTT
>NW_024845093.1:0-1046 GCF_019175285.1 Sceloporus undulatus
CATTTATGTCTTTAACTGTGTTGTGTGTGTCTCTGTTGCTGAATTTTAATCTGTTGTTATCTGGCTCCTTCCATAGAGATAGGCAGGCAAGAAATAAATGTTGTTGTTGTTGTTGTTGTTGTTGTTGTTGTTGTAAGGAGCTATTGGATGCTTATACAATTCAAGTTTGCATAATAAAATATAACATTTAGTTTGTTTGGTTGGTGCAACATTGATGGAGCTTCGGACTGCTTGTTCCTCTCCACTCCTTTGAACATGAAGGTCAGATGAGACTGCAATAGTTTCTCTTTCTAGGACAAAATTCCATTTACCACTGGTAGTACTCAGCTGGATGGCAGAGCCAGAGGCAGACAGAAAATATGCAACAGTACCACTCTGCCTGGTTTACTGCTTTTGCTAATCCTTTGAGAAAACTGAGATGTGACTTTTCATGTAGAAAATGAGCCTAATTATGTCATACTGGGAAGGAAACATTCACTAACCTAAAAGTAGTCTAAGAACTATCAATAATACAACAGAACCAGCCTCACTAGCTCAGATTGGGGGTCCCTCATTTTAGAACCATAGACTATTAAGATTATCGCATATCGTTCTCAGAACGTTCCGAGTCGTATTATTATTATTATTAACCTTTATTTATGAAGCGCTGTAAATTTACACAGCACTGTACATGCAATCTTTTTAGTTAGACGGTTCCCTGCCCTCGGGCTTACAATCTAAAAAGACATGACACAGAAGGAGAAGGGAGTGGTGGAGGGAAAGGGTAAGAGGTCCAGCAGTTCCTGTCTACCTGCAAGGCCTGGACCAAGGCAGATGGACTGGAGGGAGGGCTTGGCTTCATAATGGATGGTTAATCATTTTCCAGGGAAAAAACATACTCTCAAGTACGATAATGCATATACACTACGTAGCAATACAGGAAATGGTTTGATAAACAGGCACCAAAAAAACATCAAATAGTAAGCGACAATTATGCAATGCCTGGGAAGGCTTCTCTGAACAGGATGGTTTTCAACTCCGTTTTGAAGCTGGTTAAAGAAGTGATG
>NW_024845095.1:0-1046 GCF_019175285.1 Sceloporus undulatus
CTCTGGTACTCACAGCAATCTGGATGGCATGGCTTGATTCTGAATGATTTGGCTTCTCTTTGTCCTGCAGGAGGAGGTCTAGAAAACAAATCTTACAGAGCTGGGTATATTTAGTTTGGAGAAGAGAAGACTGATAGGCTTGATATCCATATTGATAGAGACTTGATAGCCATAGATATCTAAGGGGTGTCCTGTAGATAGAAGGTGGAGTGAGTTAGAACAGGAATCAATTGATTCAAATTGGAAGAAAAGCGATTCCATCTAGGACAAATTTCAGCTGTTTCCCTTGGAAGGTGATGAACTTGCCTTTGGAGGCGTTGGATGATCATCTTTCAGTCATATTTTATCTATGATTTCTTGAATGGAGCTTTGTCATGCTGGGGCATGACAAAAATCCTCTCCCCACATACTATGAGTTACGTCACTCTGTCCACAAGCTCTCCCCTAATTTTAACACTATTGTATTAATTACTTTTTAAATTCTGATTATTTAATTGTAGTTTTAGTACTGGGATGGGGGGGTTGGGAAGGGACTAATTCTTGATTTTACTGTATTTCTTATGTGTTTTTATTACTGTAATCCACCCAAATTCTTTGTAATTGGGCAGGCTATAAATATATTATTATATTTATAATATAAGTGCTCAAGTTAATTTAATGTTTTTGTTTTGTATTTAAGATTCGGACAAAATGGATTCCAATGGTGAACGGTGGAGCTGAAAAGTGTTCTAGGTACTATACCATCCAATGGAATGGGATATTCTGGGTCAAATCTTATAGATTGCTTACACTGGCATGGCCTCCGGTTTTGCCAGTTTAAACACTTTTGAAGACTTAGCAGATAGAGGTGTCTTGTATAGAAGGTCAGTTGGAGTCTCCTGGATGAAGATCTGTTTTCCCACCTGCTAATTGGTCATGGGGCAAACACAGAGATGTCCTAAGTGTTCTTGCACACCAAAGAATGAAGAAACAGATTTCACCCTTGCTGGAGGACATTGACTTGAGTCTCATCTCCAAGATATCTTATTATGTATATGCAAATATTC
>NW_024845096.1:0-1046 GCF_019175285.1 Sceloporus undulatus
AACATCTTTATCAATGACTTGGAGGACAAAATTGGGAGCATACTTATTAAATTTGCAGATGACACCAAATTAGGAGGAACAGCTAATACTCCAGAGGACAGGATCAAAATTCAAAATGACCTGAATAGACTAGAAAGCTGGGCCAAAGCTAACAAAATGAAATTCAACACAAAGAAATGTAAGGTACTGCACTTAGGGCGGAAAAATGAAATGCACAGGTATAGGATGGGGGACACCTGGCTGAATGAAACTACATGTGAAAGGGATCTAGGAGTCCAAGTAGACCACAAGTTAAACGTGAGACAACAGTGCAATGTTGCTGCTAAAAAGGCCAATGAAATTTTAGACTGCATCTATAAAAGTATAGTATCTAGATCAAGAGAAGTAATAGTGCCACTATATTCTGCTTTGGTCAGGCCCCACCTTGAATATTATGTACAGTTCTGGGCACCACAATTTAAAAAGGACATTGAGAAACAAGTGTGTCCAAAGGAGGGCGACTAAAATGGTGAAGGGTCTGGAAACCCTGTCCTATGAGGAGCGACTTAGGGAGCTGGGGATGTTTAGCCTGGAGAAGAGAAGGTTAGGAGGTGATATGAGAGCCCTATTTAAATATTTGAAGGGTTGTCATATTGAGGAGGGAGCAAACTTGTTTTCTGCTGCTCCAGAGACCAGAACGCGGAACAATGGATGCAAACTGCAGGAAAAGCGATTCCACCTCAACATTAGGAGGAACTTCCTGACAGTAAGGACTGTTTGACAGTCGAACACCCTCTGAATCTGGTGGAGTCTCCTTCTTTGGAGGTCTTTAAGTAGAGATTTTCTGCATGGCAGGGAGTTGGACTGGACACCTTCTGGTCTTTTCCAACTCTACAATTCTATGATTCTAAGGTGCGAAGGAGGGATGCCTCCACTGTTGCAGGAGCAACTCTGTCACTGTTAAGGGAAGGAGAGCACTGAGGAAGGGAAGGCAGCGTTTCTTTAAGGGAAGTCTCCCTAGACAAAAGGATGAGCCAATCAACCCCCGCTCCCCCAAAACAGTTGCA
>NW_024845097.1:0-1046 GCF_019175285.1 Sceloporus undulatus
CCTTTGCCCACGCCGGACTCACCCTGGAGACACATTGCTATGGACTTTATAACTGATTTGCCACCAAGTAAAGGCAGAGACACCATTTGGGTGGTGGTGGACTTGTTTTCTAAACAAACTCATTATGTTGCTTGCAAGGGGATGCCTTCAGCTTCGAAGTTGGCTGACCTTTTCATTGCCCATGTATATAAATATCACGGATTGCCAGATAGAATAATTTCTGATAGAGGCAGTACCTTCACCTCTAAATTTTGGAGGGTACTGCAGAAAAAATTGGGGGTTCAGTTGGCCCTCAGCACAGCCTATCATCCTGAGACTGATGGACAATGTGAGAAAACGAACATGGCGCTTGAGAGATACCTTCGGTCCTACACTAATTATTTGCAGGATGATTGGTATGACTTGCTCCCCCATGCAGAGGTGGCTTTCAATAGTGCTGTCCATAGAAGCACTGGGCAATCTCCTTTTTTGATTAACTATGGATTTGAACCTAAGTTGCTGCCTGCATTGCCTGCTGAAAAAACTGACCCTGTTGCTGTGACTCAATGGTCTGAGAAAGTCAAGGGAGCCTGGCCTATGATTACTAAAGCATTGCAGGACGCCAAGCGTCAATACAAGAAATATGCGGACAGGAAAAGGTCGGATGGTTGGGACATTAAGCCTGGAGACATGGTCTACCTGTCCACAAAAAATTTAAAGTCCAGGGTTCCTTCAAAGAAGTTGGGCCCTAAGTTCATTGGTCCTTTCCCTGTTAAACAACTGGTGAATGATGTCACTGCCGAACTCATCCTTCCTAAGTCCTATCGTCATCTTCACCCCGTTTTTCATTTCAGGTTGTTGAAACCAGATCGGAGCACGGGTCGATGGAAGACTACTGACTCTCAACCTCTGCCCATGATGATTGATGGGCAACAACATTTTGAAGTTGCTAAAATTCTGGACTCTAGGCTACATAAGGGCAAACTTCAGTATCTCATTCGCTGGAAGCATTTTCCTGTGGATCATGATGAATGGGTTTCTGTTGCTAATGTTAATGCGCCTGATTT
>NW_024845098.1:0-1046 GCF_019175285.1 Sceloporus undulatus
TCTTTTTTGTCTTTCCCCTCTTTTGGTATTACGACCACATCTGCATTATTCCATGAGGAAGGTTTTCCTTCATCTGCTATATTATTAAATGTATTACATAATATTTCACATAACTCATATTTAAACACTTTATAAAACATTGCCGGGTACCCATCCGGTCCTGGGACTTTTCCACTTTTTTGTGCATTAATTGCTATTAGAACTTCTTCGATAGAAAAGAGTTTATTTAACTCATCTTGTTGTTCTTTTGTCATCTTGGTTATTTCCTTATTCTCTAGATATTTTTCCATATTTATTTGGTAATTTTCCTTTTCCACTCCTATATCCTCCTTAAATATCTTCTCAAAATATTCATGAAATGCTTTCTTGATTTCATTTTGCTTAGTTACTGTTTTCCCTTTATAGTTAACCTCCACAATCAAATTTTTTTCCTTTTCTCTTTTGAGCTTTTGGGCGAGCCATCTCCCTATCTTATTTGAATGCTCAAAATGTTTCTGTTTAATCCATTTTAATTTTTTTGCTAATTCATCCAGGTTTTGCTCCTGTATTCTATGTTTAAGCAAATCGTATTCTTTCTTTAGTTTGCTATCCGTTGGATTTCTGTTTAGTCTATCTTCTACGTTTTTCAACTTTTGTAAATTCTCTTTATCTATTAATTTCTTCTCTTTGTTCTTTTCCACAGCCTTTTTTATCAAAACACCTCTTAACACTGTTTTACAAGTGTCCCAAATAGTTTTGTTCTGCATCCCTGGTGTGGTATTTTCTTTTAAGAATATTTTAATTTCATTTTTCAAAAGATCAACATTTTTTTCGTCCATTATCAAGTCTTCATTCAATCTCCATTTCCATTCTGTCTGTATGTTTCCTATGTCAATCTGTAATTCTATTGCATTATGGTCTGAAATCATTCTTGGAGCTATCTCCATTTTTCTAATCAGTGGTAATAATTTATTTGTGGTTAAAAACATGTCTAATCTAGAAGCTGAATTATGTATATCTGAAAAATATGTATATCCTTCCTTATCCTTATTCAAGTGAGTCCATAC
>NW_024845099.1:0-1046 GCF_019175285.1 Sceloporus undulatus
ATTCAATAGAATATTATTAGCATGGCAATTAAAGTAGACTATAAGTACATAATATGAAAGAGAACATAAATATATTAATTCAGGAGCTTTCGATACCACATGTGCCTCCAATACTGCAACTGAAGATTTTGGTGCCACTGACAATCCGATTCTCTCTCTTCTGCAATCCACTTAACCTTGTCTTTCTTTCTTATACCCTACCCAGCATTTTTTTTTAAAAAAAATATTAAATGTTTATTTGTAATGTAATTCCTGAGTTATAGGAATGCAATTTAGTAAAAATAAAAAAGATGAAAAAGAAAATGAAGTGAAAAAATTGAGAAGGGGAGGAAAAGAGGTTGCTAGGGAATAGTGAGAGGGGAGGGAGAGTGGGAAAAGCAGAGATTGACACTATGGGATCACCCAATATCAGGACTGCTGCGAGGACAAATTATGGTACCTGTGGAGTAATGGGGTGGCAGCATTAGAAGATGCCCCCAAAGAAGGCTTCAGAGGCACAGCAGCAATGGCCTGGACCTGATGTTGTGTGACAGGTATTGCTAAAATTGTGGTTTAAAACCTACATCTGAAAAAGTCCTTAGAAGGATGCTTTGGCTTAAATTCAACTTTGTGCTGTTGGTCATTGGCTAGACTAACAGAATTCCTCCCATCAACCTGCTGCCATGGAAGATTTCCTCCAGCAGGGTGTTGAGGAATGGCCATATTCCTAGGACACCTTTGCCTAGAGCGTTGGACTGACATTGAGAGAAATCCAGTTCAAGTCTTCAGTTCACTGGGTGACCAGTCACTGTTGTGTCTCAGCCTGGCCTACCTCAAATCAATGTTGTGAGGTTATATTGATGAAAAAAGAGAACTATGGCCTGTTACAGACTGCCAAAATAAAGCTGCTTCGGGTCTCTTTGGAAGTATGCTATTTAAATGATGCATGGGTCCTAAGAGTCCGGAGGTTGCGCCAAAGCCACACTCCATTCCTAAGCACTGGAGTGCAGCTTTGGTGCCGTTTCTGGATTCTTAGGATGCATGCATCATTTAAACAGCATACCTCC
>NW_024845100.1:0-1046 GCF_019175285.1 Sceloporus undulatus
TGGAAGAAGCAGAGCCCTCCCTCCGGTCCATCTGCCTTGGTCCAGGCCTCAGAGGGAGAGAAGAATGCTGGATCTGATCCCCTCCCCCCCTCACCATTCCCTTCTCCTTTTGTGTCGTGTCTTTTAGATTGTAAGCCTGCGGGCAGGGAACTGTCTGGTTAAAAATAATAATAAATGTAAGCCGCCCTGATAGCTATTAGGGCTGAAGGGCGGGGTATAAATACCTAAATAAAATAAAATAAATAAATAAATAATATACAAACCATAATGTAATTGTTAAGTGGCCCAGCTTGCATGTTCCCACAATGAGAGATGAAGTAAAGGCTGAGATTTTGCACTGAAAAAACAGCATAAAGTAGAACTATACCATACTTCCCTTCTCCCATTTCCCAGACTCACATTTTTCCTGAAGGCCTTTCTCGTTACACAGTCAGGTAGTGCCTGGGTGAGAGAAGAGAGCAGCCAGACATCATCAGGTGGTGTTCTGAAATCTGGACCCTCTCTCCAAAAAATTAATATACCCTTTTCACATATTCAGATTATCACCCTGTCCACAATTTTAGATTATCTGCTGGAGACATCTTCCTTCCTTGTTAATGGTGAAGTGATGACCCCTGAGATAAGGCCTTTTGGGCCATACTACCTGTTCTGTGGAACTCCTTCAACAAAATTTTAATATCTGTTAAGTGCCAGGCAAATTCTCCCACTCACACCCCACGTTTTTATTCCTCCAGACTTCTGGATGCTTTTTTAAACATGTATTTTGTTTGTTTTCTTTAGGTAGAAAAGAAAATGCATTACAAATACACACACACCCTTACACACCCCTAAGCAATATGCTAAGGTGGCAGACAGGAGCACATACAGATATTGAAACCAGAGAAATCTCAACAAAGTGCCAGTCAGGTGGCGGCAGCAAGGTTACCCTTTTTTCCACCCCAAAAAGGAGCAGCATAGCGTGCAATTGCTGTGGCCCCAATCTGGCATTCAAAGGGGCATCATGATGCTGCCCGTTTAGGGCTGTCTGTTTCGGCCCTCAGCCAGTT
>NW_024845101.1:0-1046 GCF_019175285.1 Sceloporus undulatus
ATATGTACAAAGCAGAGCCTTCCCAGCCTTTCCCTCCTGAGTCCAGTTCTGTAGCTCGGGCTCCATTCCGGAAGGAAGAAAGGAAGGAAGGGAGGGCGTACTCTTTCCCTTCTTCCAAAGGCCGACAGTGGAAAAAGCATCAGCAGCAAGGGCCTTTCGATCCCTGCGCATGCTGAGGAGGGGCCTTTGGGGCATCTATGCATGCACAGTCTGAGCCCCTGAAGCCATTACTACCCTCACAGTCTGTTCAGAGGGAGGGAGTGAAGTGGGGATAGCCCTCGTCCATTCAGAGGAATGGCTGGAGGGTCTTCTGGGTGAGAGTTGGGGTGTTGTAAGAAGGAACGAAGCCCCTCTTCTTCCCCCAAAGAAAGGCAGGGGGCCTATCAGGCCTCCTGTTCTTCTTTCCTTCCCAGATCCTCCTTGGGGGATTCCTTGGGACCCCGGTACTTGGGGAGGGGGGTATAAATAATAAATATATAAATCTTTTATTTGTATCCCACTTTCCTGTGACAAGACAATCAAAGTGGCTCACAACACATTAAAATCCACATTTACAAAATTATGTCCCAACCCCCCCCTTAAAACAGGATTAAACATATTAAAAGATCTATTAAAAACACAATAAAAAATACAGCGAGGACAAAGCAGTGGGCTAATCCATGATGTGGGGGGCAGTCATTCTGTGGCCGGCACTTTTATTCAGGAAAGGCCTGCCGGAAGAGATCTGTCTTGACAGCTTCTTTAAAGTTGTCTAAGCTGGCAATTTGACGGATCTCGTCTCACAGACCGTTGCATAGTTTGGCAGCAATTGCAGAGAAGGCCCTGGTTTTTAAAGGCTGCAATAGATTCCTCCCAGAGGACCTGAGGGTGTGGGGCAGATTATGTGGGAGCAGGCGATCCCTCAAATAGGTTGGACCCAAGCCATGCAGGGCTTTAAAGGTTATAATAATAAGTTAATAATAAGTTTTATTTCTATACTGCTATTCCAAAATTAGATCTCAGCGGTGTACAAAATATTCAGTATGCAATGCAAGATAAAAATGCAA
>NW_024845102.1:0-1046 GCF_019175285.1 Sceloporus undulatus
TGACCATGGTATCGCCCTCAATACTTCTCTAAGTTTACTGAAATCCGCTCTCCTAAAGTCTAGAATGCATGTTTGACTATGCCTGGCTTCTCCTTTCCACTGTATTACAAACTCCAGGAGAACATGGTCACTTCCACCTAATGATCCCACTACTTGCACCCCATTATAATTCTGATCTTTACACATTTTCCTTGAGAATGTATTAGACAGCACCACATTTCCTAAATCACTTGAGAATTGTATCTAATGGTTTTTTAGACTGTTTCTAATTCTATGACTCTGTTGTGACATTCAAGATTATCTCAGTAGTGCATTAACTGAGTGTTTCTTCCCCATACCTTTAGAGATCAGGTTAGGGGATTCCAGATACAAGATTATTGTGTTCTGGTGCCTTGATTATAAATTGAATGTTCTCAAAATTGCTTTAATCTGTGGCTTTTTAAATTAATTTTTGTGGGTTTTTTTGGGCTATGTGGCCATGATCTAGAAGCATTTCTTCCTGACGTTTCGCCAGCATCTAGGGCTGGCATCTTCGAGAATGATTGCCTGGAAAGGAGTTGGATATGTATATACTGTGTGACCCTGGGAGGGCAGGAGTGTTTTGCATGTGTATTGTTCTGTTGCTAATGGCAGGCCTCAAGGTGGGAGGGTCTGCACAAGAGGATTAGTGTCTGCTTGATTAGTGCTCATTGTCTGCTGGGAAACCCCTGACCCTGGGAGATTTCTCATTTGCATCTGTTGAGTCTTCATCTTGCTATTTTTTCAGGACTGGTAGCCAAACCTTGTTTACTTTAAGGGTTTCCTCTTTCCCGTTGAAATTGTCCAGATGTTTGTGGATTTCAATAGATTCCTTGTGCATCCTGACATGTTTTTTTTAAATTGTTGTTTAATAGCTACAACATCTAGAGATTGGTGAAATTACCCTGAAAATGTTTGGCAGAAAGGTAGCATCAACAGTTTCTAAATAGATAAAATGCAAATACAAAGACAATCCTTGAATTTGAATGTTCCAACTAAAGAGGACGAAAACATCCCTGAGACATGGG
>NW_024845103.1:0-1046 GCF_019175285.1 Sceloporus undulatus
TGTGTGTGTTGTGGGCATTTGGGTCAGTGCAGCTTATGATCTGCCTTTGCCTCATTTTCAACCCCAAAATGCAAGCGAATGCATCCTGTATCCCCCACTCCTTGCCACCCCAGAATGCCTCTTACACATGTAATAATAATAATAATAATAATAATAATAATAAATTCCCCACCTTGGAAATGCCAGAAAAGGATGCAATTGTCATGCATTCTTTTTTGTTTTTTAAAAGCAATTAAGGGCTACCCCTGAAGAGACAATAGCAAAAGCATGTATCGTTTTGCCATTTGCCTAATTGACAAGAGCAACTTTTGTAACATTCGAATTATAGCATTGAAGGTGCCTGGTGGGAGCTCCGTTCGTGCCCTGCCTTTGACCTGACCTGAACTGACCCTTTTCCTCCTGCTAGAGGAGCTTTGCCATTGCCTTCCACTGAGGCTGACAGAGAGTGACTTGTCAGTTCCAACTGACCCATGGAATCAATTGGGAATAAAAGAGAAATGCAGCACAGGCATTCTGACTGTAGCATCCGCATATAACACTCATCATCATCATCATCATCATCATCATCATCATCATCATCCAGGAGCAAGAGGAAATGAAAGTAGCACAGTAGCACAAGCAAGCACACAGACATGTCACCCAAAAAACCATGCGCATAAATTGTCAAAAATGAAAGAGGCTCCTCCTGCTGCAGCTGGATTTCCCTACATCCGCCAGCTTAGTCCCGCAGCCCAATTTCCCTTGGCAATCCTCCTCCTCCTCTTTCCTTCTGACCCTCCCCTCCCTCTAGGAGCTGCCCTGGCTCCTTCATCCTCCTCCTGCTGCTCTGTTAGAGAATGCCCTCCATGGCTCTCCTCCTCCTCCTCCTCCTCCTCCTCCTCCTCCATCATCACTTTCTCCACTTCCCCCTCTCTCTTATAGCCCTTTGCAGCCCAAAAGTCACCCTGATTTCCCCTTTTGTCTCCTCTCAGCCTCCAGTCCTTCGGCTCTTTCCTCCTCCTCCTCTTCCTCCCCCTCCCCTCTGATGAGGAGAGGGAATGCTCTGA
>NW_024845104.1:0-1046 GCF_019175285.1 Sceloporus undulatus
ATAAGAAGGCTGGCGCGCGTGCGGAGAGAAGCAGGGAAGGTGCTCGCGTGCGCGCGCGCGTGGAGGGAGGCAGGGAAGGCAGGCACGCGCGCGCACGGAGGGAAGTAGGGAAGGCGCGCACGCTGCCCCTGGCCCCTGCTGGGGCCTGGGCGGTGCGCAAGGCCTCCCAGTGGGGGCGCGGTGGCGGCGGCGCTTCTGCCGACCGCCGAGGAAGAGGAGGAAGGCGGAGCCGGAGGAGGAGGTGGGTTGGCGCCGCAGCAGCCACGTTAGCGGCAGAGGCAATGGCTGGAGCGGGCCCCCAAACCGGGAACAAGGCACGGGGGAGGCCCAAACCGGACCGGGACCGGGAGGGGCACCCCGAAACCGTGAATGGCACGGGGGCCGCCGGGTTATGGCAAGCCTAAAATAAGGGAACCATTTGCTGTTAACTGGCCATATGCTTCAGCAGCCCAGTGCAATCTTCTGGTCCTCATGAGTCCAGATAAAAAATTGAAAGGGGCAATAGCAAACTCTCGAGTTCACATTTCAAAGAAAAAAGAGGGTTTTTTTCCCACCTCCGGTGGATTCATATCATTGTACTGTTTGCACTTCCACCACTGTCAGCAAGATTTCTTCTTATCGTTCTGAGTAAAATACCTGCAAGCTTTCTGCCGAACTGGGTTTTTCACTGACATGATGTGTCCGTTCCGGAGAACCTTATCAACGGAAACTGTCTGGGTGCTAAAAACTTGTTGGGTGCAGTGTAGCTATTGCTCAGGCATCCCAGTAGTAGTTTCTCCGACAGCGCAATGCACAATCTCGTTTTCACAATGTGCGCCGAAGTGTTTAAATTATGTCTTAATCAAGGACATGCCACATTGCCCATTAAAGTTTGATTGTAAAGTGGCTGTAAGTTGCTTTTCATTTTGACCAGCTGGTGGGCTTTCTAAAGTGTCATGAGTAAAGGTTAGCTCCAGCCACAACAAACCCATTGCATCAAATCTTGGGCGGTGAGTCAATGTATAGGTAAACCCCATTGATTCAACGGGTTTGCATTGGCTGGGATC
>NW_024845105.1:0-1046 GCF_019175285.1 Sceloporus undulatus
TCCTTCCTCCCTCTCTGCCTGTCTCTTTCTCTCTCTTACACTCTCTCTTCCTTCCTTCCTCCCTCTCTGCCTGTCTCTTTCTCTCTCTTACACTCTCTCCTCCTTCCTTCCTTCCTTCCTTCCTTCCTTCCTATCTGTCTCTTTCTCCCTCTGACATTCTGCTTCTCTCCTCAGTCACTCTTCCGCACGCAGAGCTAAATAGAGAAGCAGAAGCTCCTCCTCTTCTTGAAGCTGGCCAATGGGGGCAGAACAGCTGGAAGACCCTGCCCCCCTGCCCCAGACTCACATTTTGTGTTCTGGCGTCCATTTTGTGTTCTGGCAGCCATTTTGTGTGCTGCTTGTGACTGTGGGAAATGTTCCAGAACCTTCTCTCTGAGGCCTGAGTTGAACTGACCATTGGCTTCTCTTTCTCTCCCTGAGGCTTTAGAGTGATTAGGAGGCCCAGCTCCTTGGGCCAAAAGGAAAGAAGTGTGTTTCTTTGTGTGTCTTTTGTGTGTCTTTTCAGATTGCAATCCTATATATACATATTATCAGACAGAACTCCAGAGAGTGTTAGCCTTTTGGATGCCAGAAGGTTCCTCTCATTCTTCAGAGCAAGAAGCAACACTTCAGCTGCCTTCTAGAAGATAAAGCAAAAAGGCTTCCAAAAGGACTGAAGCCTTGGGCAAGTCACGCTCTCTCAGCCTCAGAGGATGGCCATGGGAAACCCACTCTGAAGGAACCTGCCAAGAAAACCCCTTCAGAGACTCCCATAAGGTCACCATAAGACCTGGAAACAACTGGAAGGCACACACACACCAGTCACAATATTGGGAAATAGGTGCAAGTCTTGCCCTTGGCAAGTCACACTCTCTCAGCCTCAGGGCATAGTAGTGACAAGAATTGCTCAGCCAAGGGTGCCCCCAGCTTTTAACACTGCAGCAGCCATGGAGCACTTGATGGTGGAAAGGTCAACAATGCCCCAGCCACCGACCACTGCCTTCTTGGCTAAGGCAACAGTTAGGCAGAGGCTCAAGCCCATGGCTGCTCCCTTGATCCCAGTCATT
>NW_024845106.1:0-1046 GCF_019175285.1 Sceloporus undulatus
AGATTATAGGTTTACTTTGGCTTGTAATGAAACACTTATTTTTTGCTCTATTCTCCCTTGAATGGATCTGTGTGAGAAAATTATTCCTTGAATGGTCCCTCTTAGAATGTCCTTTCAGTCCTTGAGAACTCTAGGCTCCTTAGTTCCATTGTCTGTTATCAAAGAATAATTTTATACTTAAGGCCTGAAATCTTGAAAAAGGCCATTGCAGAATTACTTGAGGAAGTTGCCATAGCAATTAAGTCATATCTGATATGAGTAGAGAGTCTGAAACTCATCACTCTAAAAAGTGTCAAGGCAATGGGGATTATTACTTACAACCTGCAGGATGTCAACAGTTAAAACAGTGCTGCATACTTGTTACACTGAAAGGGTGTTGCATGTGGTTGCTGCGGCCCCAATCCAGGGCAAAAAGGGGTGGCATCCAACTGCCCGTCTGTATAGCCCCAAGTCCCTGAATGGTCCTGAGGCAAGCTGAATGTGCTCTCACAGTTACTGTATTTTACCAGCATTTGGAAAACACTTTGGAATCACAGCACAGCGCTCTTGTTTTGGGCAACTCAATATGACATTTACAGCAATGTTGCTAGAACTAAATATTGTACTGATACATTTTTTTAAAGGATACAGTGGCCCCTATGAACATTCTGCACTGTTAAAAATTCTGTGGTTGGCTTTTGATACATCAGATGCAGCAGTTAATAGAAGTGACTTTAACCAAATCCACTTTCTTCTACAACCCTTCTGTGGGATTTGAGGCCTCCAATCCTGTGGCATCAGCACATATTGCCTTCCTCCTGCCTCATTAGCAGAACTAGTTGGGGGGATTTCAAAGCACTTCATGATCAGAAGAGCACCACTGGGTTCTACTCTAGATAAACAGGACTCACCAAAACAATTCATGATGTATGTACATTTTGCAGCCTGATCCTGTCTAACAATGTTGTCTCACTTACAAAGTGTTAATATATCACTACTGGACAGGGTGATGACTTCTCATTTGTGATGCTTCATGTTTCAGTCCATAAATGCATAAGTAGTGGACA
>NW_024845107.1:0-1046 GCF_019175285.1 Sceloporus undulatus
TCTGAGTCTGTAGAGAATTTATATCACAGAAATGAAAAGGGCTTCTGCTTAGCCTTTTTACTTTTATACCAGGGGTTGGCAACCCCCGGCCCACGTTGCCGTCGCTGGGTCCCTGCAAAAGGGCTCCAACGGCAGCAGCCAGCCTCTAGGAGGCCAGTTGCCATCACTGGGACCCTCCAACAGGGCTCCGGCGGCGGCAGCTGGCCTCTAGGACTTTTTTGCCAGCCTCTGACGGGGCCTGGGGCCCCGTTAGGGGCCGGCAAAGAGGTGGAGGCCTGCAGCGCTGGCAACCCCCGACAGCTTTTTTGCTGTCCTCTGATGGGGCCTGGGGCCCTGTCAGGGGCCGGCAAAGAGGAGGAGGCCTGGACCCCGGAGGGTGGAAGCTCTGCCTCTGGCATGCGGCCCTGCCCCCGGTGGGTGGAAGCTGTCTGAGGGACAGCAACCCGGTTGCCTACCCCTGCTTTATACCCTTACCTGCTTTTTGATAAGATTATTTAAGATTTTATATATATATATATATATATATATATATATATATATATAAAATCTTAAATAATCTTATCAAAAAGCAGGTAAGGGTATAAAGCAGGGGTAGGCAACCGGGTTGCTGTCCCTCAGACAGCTTCCACCCACCGGGGGCAGGGCCGCATGCCAGAGGCAGAGCTTCCACCCTCCGGGGTCCAGGCCTCCTCCTCTTTGCCGGCCCCTGACAGGGCCCCAGGCCCCATCAGAGGACAGCAAAAAAGCTGTCGGGGGTTGCCAGCGCTGCAGGCCTCCACCTCTTTGCCGGCCCCTAACGGGGCCCCAGGCCCCGTCAGAGGCTGGCAAAAAAGTCCTAGAGGCCAGCTGCCGCCGCCGGAGCCCTGTTGGAGGGTCCCAGTGATGGCAACTGGCCTCCTAGAGGCTGGCTGCTGCCGTTGGAGCCCTTTTGCAGGGACCCAGCGACGGCAACGTGGGCCGGGGGTTGCCAACCCCTGGTATAAAAGTAAAAAGGCTAAGCAGAAGCCCTTTTCATTTCTGTGATATAAATTCTCTACAGACTCAGA
>NW_024845108.1:0-708 GCF_019175285.1 Sceloporus undulatus
AGTTCATTTCATCCTTAACATTTAGAGTTTTTAAAGTGTGCATTAAGTGTGCAATTTTGTCTGATGTGAACATGTTTGCAAACAATGTCCCTAATGTTTTAATACTTTTCAACAATGTAGAAATTTTGCATGTATTTTATACATGTTTTGACTAGATACTCCATTACAACGTTTAAATTAATCCAAATTGTAAAGGATAAATTAGATTTAGTTTCTATATCAAGGCAGAAGTGCTATATACAATATAAACCCATGTTAAAATGTTAATCAAATTAATTTCTTCTTTGTGTTTTATTGCATCTATAAGAAATAAAAGATAAAGTCCAGCTAATACAGGAGTAGTAAAGGAGATACTACATTGTTATCCAGTTCAAGCACTATAGCCAATGTGGCTTTGGTACACAACAATAGCACAAGCCTCCATCCATTAGCATCTCTCTTTACCTTGCAGGCTCTGATTCCATTCTTCATTTTCCTCACTTTGAGGTGCTTCCTTGATTATAATAATAATAATAAAATTTTATTTGTACCCCGCCCTTCCAAATAGATCAGGGCGGCTTACAGAATGCACCGTAGTGCAACAATATACAAGTTAAAAGCAGATTAAAACCACCACAATCCATAAAAACAACAAAAGACCCCATTAGCCCAACCTCACGGCCACGAGAGAGGAGGGAGGCCCACAGGATGTTTAGTCGGGGAATGCCT
>NW_024845108.1:808-1046 GCF_019175285.1 Sceloporus undulatus
TAAATAGGAAGGTTTTAAGTCCCTTCCTAAATTGGGCCAGGGTGGAAGATGAGCGGAGCTCTATGGGCAGCGTGTTCCAGAGGGCTGGGGCAGCTGTGGAAAAGGATCTTCTGGCCGTAACGGCCAGCCTTGCCCCAGGCACCTTCAGGAGTTGCTGCCCAGACGTTCTGAGGGTGCGAGGCGGAATGTATGGGGAGAGACGGTCCTTCAGGAATCCTGGGCCCAAGCCATTTAGGGC
>NW_024845109.1:0-1046 GCF_019175285.1 Sceloporus undulatus
TCTATGGTCAACTTTAAAGGTTGCCCTGGAAGGCCTAGAGAGTATTCCTAGAGAGGACACTCTGCTAGGCCTTTGATGCTCCTCCAGCGCAACTCTATGGTCAACTTTAAAGGTTGCCCTGGAAGGCCTAGAGAGTATTCCTAGAGAGGACACTCTGCTAGGCCTTTGACGCTCCTCCAGCACAACTCTATGGTCAGTGTCTGGCAGATGTTGACCATAGAGTTGCGCTGGAGGACCTAGAGCTTCCTAGAGAGGTGTCCTCTCTGGTCAAAACGTGTTTTTTTGTCACTCGGTTTTCCCATATTGAGGGGGGTCTTGTTTAATCAAAGACATTTCTGTTTTTTGTTTATATAGAAACTTTCACTCTTGACATATCTTGGGTGTGTTATGCTTTTTATATTTTAGGGCCCTCCAAGATGTTCTTCCCTCCAGGCACCAATAATGCTGCTTTCAGGGCATGAAGGAGAAGTTTACTGTTGCAAGTTTCATCCTAATGGAGCTACATTAGCATCAGCTGGATTTGACAGGTTGATATGTAGGTCTGCATTATTGACTTATAAAAAACATACTGTTCCTCTTGAAATTGGAGTTAACGTTTGGTTAAAGAAATTATAGTCAGTCGGTTAAGTTAGTTTTAATTAAGTATACATTGACTAAAACCACGCTTTTGAAGAATTAAACTTAATTTTTTATGGGGCTTATATATGTCCAAATAATTGTTACCTCAAGAAGGAGATACTGGTTAATAATAATAATAATAATAATAATAATAATAAATTTTTATTTTATATACCGCCCTGTGGCGAACCAATCCAGGCGGTTTACAACATTAAAATAACATACAGCATAAAAACAATATATTTCCCTCCCCCCTTAAAATGTTATTAAACTGCATATCTAATTTTAAAACCACAATAACTAGTTAAACCAACAATAAATTAAACAATAATAATAATAATAATAATAAGTTTTATTTATATACCGCCCAATTACTGGGAATCCGAGCGGTTTACAACAGAGGGGATAATAGACGGTTCCCTGCCCTA
>NW_024845110.1:0-1046 GCF_019175285.1 Sceloporus undulatus
AGAGTAGGCCTCGGCAGTTAAAGAGGTATCAACCTGCATTAATTCTGTAGCCTAGGATGCTGGGAGAGACTGTCTCTGGAGGGCTCTTGGTTTGTACTGTAATTTTCGTAAGCCGAAAAAAATATCGTAACCCGGAACAGTTTTTTCTAGTCTAACTTTTTCGTATCCCGGAAATTTCGTAACGCGGTTATTTCGTATCCCGGGGTACCACTGTACTCGCATTTACCATCCACTGCTTCCAAAGTACCAGACTAACTTTTATTCTCTCTCATTCATTTTTTAATTATCTGTTAATAAGTAAAAAGTAATTATATATTGTTCTACTTATCCTTACGAATCATTTATTTTCACTTTCATTCCTCATTTAAATTGTAAAACAGTTGATACAAAATCGCTCTAATTAGATTAAACTAAACATCATTGGGCTTTTAACCTCCCAACATACTTCTGTTTTACAGCTGCTATATTTATTTGAATAAATTAAAACACTTCAACTTAAATTAGTTCTATCCCTAAAGTAGCATTTTCCCTCCATGCTTCTGGAGATATTCAATTATATTATTCCAGTCTCCTTTATATAAATTTGATGCTCCTTTCTAATTCCTTTTGAGAGTTTGTCCATTTCCATCATGTCCAGAAGCTTAAATATCCAAAATTCTTTTGAAGGTATTTCTTAGTTTTCCATCTCTGAGCAAACACTATTCTTGCAGATGACAACATATAAAATCATATTAAACCATTTCCCCCCTATGGATTGTTCTATTATATTAAGCAAAAAAAAAATTCAGGCACGAATTTAAAAGATAAAGTTACAACTTTCTTAATTTCAAAATAAATCAACTTCCAATATTGTATCGCTTTCCCAAAGTCCACCACAAAAGATAGATTGAGCCCTTTTCCTTTTCAAATTTCCAATACAAATTACTGCAATTCTTTTTTTTTAGTATAATCTTTATTAGGCATTAAAAACACATAAAGATACACATAACAATATATAATATGAACGACATATACAGCATTACATCCTAAATAAATGTATTAGTTAT
>NW_024845111.1:0-1046 GCF_019175285.1 Sceloporus undulatus
ACTTTTCTCTGTATTAAATCCCTCTCACTTTAAATCCATTTAAAATCTCTCTTGTTGTTGATTGTATAAGAGCCAATGCATTTGGAAATCTTGCTGCCTCCTCTTCCAGGAACCCTCTAAATGTCACTATCTGTCACTCTATGTCACCCACTTGTCAATGGCGCTCCATCTGCCTAAAAAGCCTCGTAAGGAGAATCTTTTTTTATAACATGATGTTTAAACTCCCTGTGTATTGAAGGGTTACCGTGCCATAGGTACGCATGGCTGGGCTTCTCTATTTTCAAAGGGGATGATGACATGCGCAATAGTTATCTTCCTATGGACCTCCTTTGAGAGTACTATGTCTGGCCTCAGATGGCTTTTCTGACCCAAGCACCCTTCGGTTTAAAGAGATGGCAGGGAGGGCATGGAGAGGACCATGGACAAAGCAGGCTTCTGGGGCTGGAGAGGGAATGGAGGTCAAGGAAGAGGAGGGACTTAAGCCATTGCTTGAGTCACATTGCAATGCCTCCTCCAAGGTCTTCTTCTTCTTCTTCTTGCCATGGCCAGCTTTGATCCAAAATGGCCTATTCCTCCTTTAGAAGTTCTTTCAAGGAAGCTTCTAGAAAGGCCTTCTCTTGCAGGAGAAGCTTTGTATCCTCTTCAGGGTCCATTCTCTCTGCCAGGATCCTGTTACCCTGAAGCTGAAAAGGAGCAGATGTTATCCAAGCCTTTGCTTCCATGCTCTGCTTCTGCATGATGCTTCCATCTTCTGATTCTTTTCTTCTCTGGTGTTTTCATTGCAGCCTTTTTGTATCTTGTTGTTAGGAAGAACATAGCACTAAACAATAACCACCCATAACAGAAGTTAAGCTAAGCAATGCTCTATAAGAAATAGACAGGGCTACCCATGAACCCTCTCCTTCCGACACTCTTCCAAGATAGAGTGAGACCAGAGCCTGCCCTGAGGCCTCCACCCACTAGGCCCCACTGACCGCCCTCTGGCCCCAGCAGCACTTTCCCCCCATGGCCTTCTCCTGGAGCCCTGAGTCAAACCCTCCCTGCCT
>NW_024845112.1:0-1046 GCF_019175285.1 Sceloporus undulatus
TGGTCTTCGGGAATCCTATGCTTAATTTTCCCTTTAATGTACTCTTGAAGAGCCGTTTTTTTGTTCTTTATAATGGCCTTGAGCCTTATATAGATTTTGATAAAACTCCCGGAATGAATCTATTATCTCTTCCCTAGAGGTGATCAATCCTTTATCTGTTTTTAACTTGGGGATAATTTTTCGTTCCCTTTCTTTTTTTAGTTTCTTTGCTAGCCATTTCCCCACTTTATTCCCATTTTCAAAAAAATTTTGTTTGGTCGCCTTTAAATTTCTTGCAATTTCTAAGTTAATTTTGCTTTGTGTTGTTGCAGGATTTTTATTTCGTTCCTTATCTGAGTATTTGTCGGGTCAGCTTTTAGCAATAATTCCTTCTCTTTAAGTTTCTCCCACAGGTCTTTCTCCCTCATTTTGTTAATTCTCTTCACTTCCGCGGCTCTTTTCAGGAATAACCCCCGAAACACCGCTTTACCCGCATCCCAAACCACGTTATTCTTTATCTCATGTGACTCGTTAATCCTAAAGTAAATGGCTATCTCTTCTCTCATTTTCTCCACAAAAGCTTTATCTCCTAAAAGCTCATCCCTTAGTCTCCATGAAAATTCCCGGCTTTCCCCAACCTTCATCGTCATTTCAATCAAGCAATGATCAGATAGTGATCTAGGGTCTAATTCCATTGACTTCACCTTTGTAGCCAATATTCCAGACAGTAAAAATAAGTCAATACGGGACCACGATTTATGTGGTTCGGAATAAAAAGTAAATCCTGGTTTGTCTTCGTTTTTATAGGACCAAAGGTCTTCAAGATTATGTTCCTGAATCAAATCTCTGCAGCTCTTGGGAAGTTTCCCTTGGCTGTCCTTAATCTTTTTTTCCGCCTTCCTATCCCTCTTTGGCATTATTACCCCATTAAAGTCCCCCGCCAATATTATATTGTTTTGATCATAGGACATTAGTTCTTCATTTAATTTCTGATAATAGATATCTTTTTTTTCCAATGGACCGTAAACGTTCACCACTATCAGTTTCTTATCACCTATATCTATTTC
>NW_024845113.1:0-1046 GCF_019175285.1 Sceloporus undulatus
ATTTAACATTTAAATAAACAAATATAATAATATTTAAATTAATTTTTAATTTAATTAACATTTTAAATAAATTAAATAATAATAATATTTAAATATTAATTTAATTAACATTAAATAATATTTAAATTAATATTTAATTTAATTAACATTTAAATAAATTAATTAAATAATAATGATAATAAAATTAATATTTAATTAACATTTAAATTAATTAATTAAATAATAATAATTAAATTAATTGATTTAAATACCCTCGTTTCTCGTTCTATTTTCTTTCCTAGGTGTCCTGGATTTCTGCAGACGGGATCCTTGCGCCGATATATAGAAACATGACAAAAATTCCCTTGTACTTTAATTGCTTTCGATTCGTTAATTCGATTTAATTAACACAATTCCCTCCGCCAATTCGATAAATCTGATAAATCGTTTATTGACTGATAACGAGAAATCGATACGTTTCGATAAATCATCCGATTTATTAAATTAACAGATCAATTCCTCCCACAGAATAAGATAAATTTGATCGATTCGATCAATTATCGTATTGATCAAATTAACGGATCAATTATAAAATTTAATAGCCGCAAAATAAACGCCAAAACCACAAAATTCGAAACGTTAATTTTTCTTTTTTACTTTAACATTTAAAATTATTTCCATAATTTAAATGGCGCAAAATTCGAATTCGTATTTGTTTCTCATTATTAAAACATTAAATCCAATTTTAAAAAACCCGAATGTTTTATGTTTTTTGGGGGGGACGTCGCCGTAAAGCGGCACGGAAATTTCCCGCAGCGCAAAACGTGAATATGATTTATGAAAACGATAATAATAATAATACACTTATTTTGTTCTCATTTCTTTCTAGAAAGGGTCCTGGGTTCAAATCTATTTCCGTAATTTCAGGCACATTCGTGTATATTTTCCTCTTTTCTGCGTCTCGTGTTTTATTTTTTTAAGGCCCGCGGGAAGCGAGAGGAGGAACGGGACGCCAAATTTTGTTATTTACGGCGCAAAAAAATGGGATATATATATATATATATATA
>NW_024845114.1:0-1046 GCF_019175285.1 Sceloporus undulatus
TCTACCTGTTGGGGATGCTCTAGTTCAGGCGTCGGCAACCCCCGGCCTGCAGGCCTGATGCGGCCCATGGAGGCGGCAGGACCGGCCCCAGCCCGGTCCTGCCGCCGCCGCCTCCTCCACCTCCTCCTCCCCAGGCCACACGGCCCTCCTCCTCCTCCGCCATGGAAAAGGAAGCAAATGGGGGAGCCCCGCGCCGCCCTCCCTGCCTCCCAGCGCCGCCCACCTAGTTCTCCTCTGCCTCCTCCGCCCCGCCCCCAGGTCGCGCAGGAAGAGGAGGAGAAGGAAGAGGAGGCAAAGGGGGAAGCCCCACGGGGCCCTGCGTTGCCCTCCCTGCCTCCCCGCGGGGCCCCGCGCCACCCTCCCTGCCTCCCAGCGCCGCCCACCTCCATCTCCTCTGTCTTCTCCCTGCCTCCCCAGGTCGCGCGGTGCATGGAGGAGGGGGGAGGAAGAGGAGGAGGGGCAGCAGAAGGAGGAAGACGAGGAAGAGGAAGAAAAGGAGGAGGGGCAGCAGAAGGAGGAAGAGGAAGAAAAGGAGGAGGGGGCAGCAGAAGGAGGAAGAGGAAGAAAAGGAGGAGGGGGCAGCAGAGGGAGGAAGAGGAGGAAGAGGAAGAAAAGGAGGAGGGGGCAGCAGAGGGAGGAAGAGGAGAGGGAAGAGGAGGTGGGGGCAGCAGAAGGAGGCAGAGGAAGAAAAGGAGGTGGAGGCAGCAGGAGGGAGGAAGAGAAGGGAGGACGAGGAGGAGGGGGCAGGAGGAGGAGGAAGAGGAGGAAGGAAGAGGTGGTGAGTGGCCAGAGGCCTCAAGGTTTTTTTTTTTTTTTAATTTTATTTTGTGTGCTTTTAATGTTAACAAGTCTCCCTTGCTTTGACAATGATAGTGTGATGGTGGTGGTGGTGGTGGTGGTGATGATGATGATGATGATGATATGAGTCAGCTTCAGAGGCATGCAAGCACTGTTTCAGAAGCCGAGAGAGTGTCACCTTCCAAAGTGTGTTTTGGGTGCTTTTAATGCTAACAAGTCTCCCTTGCTTTGACAGTGATAGTGTGGTG
>NW_024845115.1:0-1046 GCF_019175285.1 Sceloporus undulatus
CATTGAACCTGTGCTAGAACCAGACATCCCTCACTGTTATTTGTACTATTACTTCTTTGTTTCAAAGAATGATGGTGGCCTTCGCTCAATCCTCGATCTCAGAAGTATCAATGCATGTTATCACCCCAAGACATTTCCATAGGTTTACCATACCCTCCATCCTACCTCTTCTATAGCAGCTAGACAGGTTTCCCATCCTGGACCTCAAAGATGCCTATTTTCATTTCACAATCCAAGTGGCCCACAGACACTTCTTTTCTTCTCTTGACCTCTTTTGTGAGAGGACTGAGGCAAAGAAGGTGATGAGTAGTTCTGGCTTTTCTTTATCCCTATTAGCATTTTCCCATCTTCTCCATGCAGTGTCCCTACTATTTCCTTCTTCTTTCTTTTGCTATGGACATAACCAAACAAATCTCTTTTTATTGTTCTTAAGCTCTCTAGCAAGCCTGAGTTCATGCTGCACTTTAGGTTTTTTTACTTTTCTTCTATACATGCTAGCTGTTTGTTTAAATTCTTCTTTGGTGGTTTCTCCCTTTTTCCATTACATGTGTCTTAAATTTTATCTTTGTTGAAAGTTCTTTAGTCAACCATTCTGGTTTCCTGAGTCAACTCCCATTTTCCGTCCTCATTGGAAGTGTTTGAAATTTTGCCTTCAGTATCCCCTTTTAAGAAACTCCCATCCATCCTGAAATCCCTTCTCTTTTAGTATTTCTGACCACGGGATCATAGAATTACAGAGCTGGAAGAGACCACAAGGACCATTCAGTCCAACCCCCCTGCCATGCAGGAACTCACAATCAAAGCACCCCTCACAGTTGGCTATCCATACTCTGTTTAAAGACCTCCAAAGAAAGAGACGCTAGCACACTCCGAGGCAGTGTGTTCTACTGTCAAACAGCTCTTATACCCAGTATTTCCCAAAGTTTTTTGAAATCAGTTCTTCTAAAGTCTAGAATGCATGTCTGACTATGCTTGGCCTCTACTTTCCACTATATAACAAACTCCAGGAGAACATGATCACTCCCACCTAAGGATCCCACCACTTG
>NW_024845116.1:0-1046 GCF_019175285.1 Sceloporus undulatus
ACCCCCCAGAAGACCCTCCAGCCATTAATCTGAATGAACAAGGGTTCTCCCACTTCCATCCCTCCCTCAGAACAGACTGTGAAGGCAGCCATGGCTTCAGTGGCTGAGACTGTGCATGCACAGATGCCCCCAAAGGCCCTTCCTCATCATGCGCAGAAATTGACAGGGCCTAGCTGCTGCTGCTTATTCTGCTGGTGGACTTTGTGGGAAAGGAAGGTATGCACCGGGGGTTCAATGGCCTCCCCTTCCTTCCCTCCTTTCTTCCTTTGAGGAGACTGTAATGGAGCCCAAGGTGCAGAGCTGGACTCAGGAGGGAAAGGCAGGAAAGGAAGGTTCTACAGTGGTACCTCGGGATACGAAATGCGCGGGTTACGAAATTTCCGGGATACGAAAAAGTTGGATTGGCAAAAACTGTTTCGGGTTACGAAATATTTTTCGGGTTACGAAATTCATTTCGGCATGAAATTCAAATGCTATAGGCTTCCAGCGCTAACGGAAAGCTATTTCGGGTTACGAAATTTTCGCGTTACGAAGGGAATGGCGGAACGAATTAATTTCGTAACCCGAGGCACCACTGTAGTTTGGAAATATAGCTCTCTCTGTGTATATTGAATGCATGTGTGTGTGTGTGTATGTGTGTTTGCCTCTGCTGTTCTTATGGCTGGGAATGGAGCTGAGGATTGAGGAGAGAAGAAAGGGTCAGTTTTGGGCAAATTCAGAACTTCTGTGCATCAAAGAGTCCAGTGTGTTGAAACAGCAAAGAACTTTATTGAGAACACATAGAAATTCAATGTTTAAGCCAGAACTGCCCACTCCAAACAATACATTAAAACCCCAAAACCTAAAACCCAACCCTCTTCTAAATCTAGCCCCCACATCCAATTCCCAGTCTATGCCCCACAAGAAACAAGACCCCCTTTGCCATTCCCACAAACTAGCTCTTTCTGTTAATACTGGCCTCCAACTTTCTTCAGCCAACATCCCACACATTGCAAAAGCTATCATTCCCATAACTAATAAAGCCAGCTGCAACAAATCCCAAAACC
>NW_024845117.1:0-1046 GCF_019175285.1 Sceloporus undulatus
GTATTTGAGCCTAAAGCTATAATAATAATAATAATAATAATAATAATAATTTTATTTGTATACCGCTTTTCCGTCTGATCAAAGCGGTTCACAGTAGCATACAATATAATACAAAACAGTACAATACTCAGGCAATACAATATAACATCAATTACATCGGCAATATTACACAGTACAATAAAAATCTCCTAACAAATACAAATCCATTTAAAAACAATCGGTTGTGGTTGGGTATCTGGATCTTAATTAGGGTATTCTATCTCTAAAGAGAATCAGGGGGGTATGCTATTTGAAAAAGATGCATTTTCAAAGCCTTCTTGAAGGCTTCCAGCGTGGAACATAGCCGGATCTTTTCAGGGAGAGCATTCCAATGAGCAGGAGCTGTCGCCGTGTAGGCTCTCTGATACGTTTTTACTAATTTTACCCTGGGGTATTCAAGTACATATGTCCCAGATGTTCTGAGGGTGCAAGGGGGATTATGTAGGGAGAGGCGCTCCCTCAAGAAACTCAGGCCTGAGCCATGTAGGGCTTTAAAGGTAATGACCAACACTTTGTATTGCGCCCGGAAGCTAATAGGCAGCCAGTGGAGAGATTTTAATACAGTATAGGTGTTATATGGTCCGATCTACGGGTACCCGTGACCAATCTGGCTGCGGTGTTCTGAACTAACTGAAGCTTCTGAACCTGGTACAAAGGTAGCCCCATGTAGAGCACATTACAGAAATCCAAGAGAGAGGTTACCATTGCGTGTACTACAGTTTCAAGGTCCTTTCAATCCATACAGGGGCGCAGTTGGCGTATCAGCCGAAGCTGGTACCAAGCACTCCTGGCCATCGCATCTACTTGAGATGATAATTGTAGAGATGAGTCCAGGAGTACTCCCAAACTGCAAACTTTATCCTTTAGGGGGAGCTTAACCCTGTCAAGGATAGGGTGACAAATTTCCCTATCTGGATTCAGGGTACCTATCATGAATACCTCTGTTTTCTCTGGATTCAGCTTGAGTCTGTTTTTCCTCATCCAGCCCATTACTGACTCCAGGCAGG
>NW_024845118.1:0-1046 GCF_019175285.1 Sceloporus undulatus
ACTATTGTGATCTTTCCAGGGCACAAAAAGGAGCCACTTTTTGCGGTTCCTTTTTGCACCCTGGAAAGGCCAGATGGGAGCCACAGTGTGCAGTTGCAGAGCCCCTTACTCAGTATTTTTCATCCTTTCCTTGCTTTTCCAAAAGGCTCAAAGTCCTAGCTGCTCTTTTATTGGCACCTTCTAATTGGTCAGCTTTCTTTTTAAAATGTGGCACCCAGAAGCAGACAAAATATTCTGAATGTGGTCTGTCTAACATAGGAGACTATCACATGGGGGGAAATCAGGAGATTTAAAAGGCATTTTCCTGGAAAAGTTGCATGAACGCAGCAAAGATTTTGACACACATCACAGTCTGAGAAGATTTATCCTGGGAAGAGCCAGGAATGCTCCAGCAACAAACCATTCATAGGAACAAGGACGTAGCCGGGGGGGGTGGGGGGGCCGGGACCCCCCCCATCAGGCCCTGGGGGCGTTCAAGCTCCTTCCTCCCCCCTCCCCTCCATTAAAACCACAGTGAGGGAACAGAGGAAAGACAAAACAAAAGTTCCCCTTTTCCCTCTGCTCCGTGGCTTTAATGGAGGGGGGAGGGAGGAGGGAGGAGGAAGGAGCTTGAACGCCAGTTGCAAGCTCAGAGAGAGAGGGAGAGAGAGAGAGAGAGAGAGAGAGGGAGAGGGAGAGAGAGAGGGGGAGTCCCTGTGACTCCTTTCGCTTTTGTTTCCTTCAGAGTCCGGCTTCCACTCCTCCTCCTCCTCCTCCTCCTCACCCTTCCTCCCTTGTGCTTTTGCAGAAGAAGGAAGAAGAAGGGAAGGAAGGGAAAAAAGGAAGGAAGAATAAGAGGGAGAACTGAAGAAAAGAAGGAAAAGAAAGGGAGGAAGAGGAAGGGGAGAAAGGAAGAAAGAAAAAAGGAAGGAAGGAAGCTTCTAAAAGGAAATATAAAAGAAAGAAAAGGTGACTTCTAACTTTTAGCTGTTATATCCATGTACAATATAGTATAATAATAATAATATCCCTTACCCAAAATGCTGAGGATTAGATGTATTTTGGAT
>NW_024845119.1:0-1046 GCF_019175285.1 Sceloporus undulatus
GATGGACCTGGGCTGTATCCAGGTGGCAAATTTGGCAATAAAAACTATCTGATAACATCAGGATGCTGCCCGAATTAAATTTTAAACCAGATAAAGGTAAGCTGACTTAACATGCAAGAATCCTCTGAAATTCATTACATGCATTGATTTGTGGGTGCCTTCAAGGCATGCATACATGCCTTCAAGGCCCACATATTAATATGTCTTAGGGGAATTTTAATAGATCAGATATTGTGGCCAGGGCAACAGTGGCCTTGGGAACAACCCTGTTTATATCAGGTCCAAATCGCACACTCCAGAAGCAATTCCAAATTAGTTTGTAGTTTATGAAGGGAATGAGCAACATGCACACAAAAACACATTCACTCACATACACAAGAGCTAAGAAACAAAAGTGGGGAAAGATGAATAGTAAAAGTCTTTGCTGCTGGTAGTACTTCACCTACTGATAAGGCTTGCTTTCAATTGAAGGTGATCCATAAGAGAAATGACTCAATGGCTACCTGGGCACATGGGGAGTAGCTAGCTATTGAGGAATCTAGAGGAAAACCGGCAGCATGGATGCCTGCTTCCAAACTAGACTGAGAGGCTGTGGTCTAAGGAGCCATATTTATATCAAAAGTGTGCCTTAAGGGCAGAAACCAAGGTTTGAATGGCTTACATCTATGGACCTTATTACACGGGGACATTTGCATCATGCTATCTTAGACCTGGATACAAATGAAAATCATCCTCATTGTATTCATCATTACCATTGTGGTCATCAGCAGTAACACTAGCAGCAAAAAGTAAAATCTGAGTTGGATCCATTATTTAAAGCAACCAAAATGTCACAAAGGATTTGAGTTCTCCCAAACACTTCATCTGGCAAAGTACTACCACAGTAGTGGCTTTGGGTTTCCATGGCAGTGGGGTGGGAATTCCAGTTTGCCTTTTATTCTGACCTTTAAGGAGCTATCCAAATAACTGAACCTTTGGAGAGGGGATATGGGAGTACAGTTCAGCACCTTGGGCAGCTTCTTTAGAGTTTGGATAACCCCCCCCCC
>NW_024845120.1:0-1046 GCF_019175285.1 Sceloporus undulatus
GAAGGACCAGTCCAGGTTAGGTGGGCGGGGGGGGGTGTTGCCTTGGTACATAAGA
The DNA here is from genome assembly GCF_019175285.1 of Sceloporus undulatus. Lineage (NCBI taxonomy): Eukaryota > Metazoa > Chordata > Lepidosauria > Squamata > Phrynosomatidae > Sceloporus > Sceloporus undulatus. The sequence continues at coordinate 56 of NW_024845120.1, forward strand.
ACACCTTGTCTCTCACCAGGAACCACATCCGTCAAACTTCCTTTATCGAGTGTATTTACTTGACCCTGAAGACCAGGGACAGTCTAGGGATTTTGTTGGTGTATCGGCCACCCCGTGCGCTAACAGACTCCCTTAACGAGCTGACACAGCTGGTCGCGGAGCTGATGCTGGAAACACCCAGGCTACTTGTCCTGGGTGATTTCAACATCCCCTTCGCGGCCAACTATATTCCATCTGGTGCGGCTCGGGAATTCATGGATACCATGGCGGCCATGGGCCTGTCCCAACTGGTCTCTGGTCCGACGCATTTTGCGGGTAATACACTTGATTTGGTCTTTTGTACGTACGCGGAAAATCTGTGGGCGGAAATAACTAATATTTCCGCCCTGTCATGGATGGATCATTTCCTGGTGGAGGCAAAAATCAAGGCTTCTACCCAGATCCCCCCCAGGGGTGGTGGACCTATTACAATGGTCCACCCTCGAAGGCTGATGGAACCCAAAAGGTTCCAGGAAGCCTTAGAGGGACACATGGTTGGAAATGACGGCGACCCTGTTGATGCCCTGACTGGTATCTGGGATACCGGTCTCTCTAGGGCTATACACAGTATCGCTCCCAAGTGCCCTCTCAGGCCTGCTTCCAAACGAAAGCCCTGGTATACGGAAGATTTCCGGGCAAGGAAGCGGGTTCTGCGACGGCTAGAGCATCACTGGTGAAAACACCTACGCTTAGCCGACAAGGCTCTCCTAGACCGCCTTTTGGAGGACTATGCAGAGGCGATACAAGCAGCTAAGAACTCATTCTATGGTGCTCGTGTTGCGTCCGCGGAGTTGCGTCCAGCAGAGTTGTTCAGGGTTGTGAGGGAGCTAACTCAGCTCCCTCCTGCCCCGAACCAGATCCTTGAACCTTCTAAGGCCTGCTGTGACCAATTTAACAACTTCTTCGCGGATAAAACCTCTCGGATAAGCGAAGGTCTTAACGCTGGCATTAG
>NW_024845121.1:0-1045 GCF_019175285.1 Sceloporus undulatus
GCCAGCTCTTGAACGCAGGCGGAGAACATACTCTCCCAATTTAGCAGAGACAGTCCTGGTTAATGCTCTTGCCCCACTTTTTCAGGGCCTTTTAAAAATGTTCCGGTCGCTCTCTCATCCTCCCACTTTCCCCCTTCTCAGCTCACTTCAGTTCCTGAGTGCCATTCATTTTGTACCCCAAGTCAAAAGTGGAGAGAGAAGAGGAAAGAAAGAGGCAGGATATTGCCCTTCCCAGGAGGCTGAAGCAAAAGCAAACTGCTGTGCCCTTCCTAGCTTGTGTGATCTTCCTCATAAACAACTTTGGCCATGTTCACCGCCTTCTGGATTGATTCTGCACATGTGTCTTCCTTTTCCCATATGTGAAATGTTGGGGATATAGGAGACCATCTCTGCATCTAAATTGAGGGTGGGCCCAGTGGCCCTCAAGTCCAGAGTCCTCCCCAGAACTGTTTTTTAAAAATGACACTTGCCTCTAAAATGTGGCAAGAAATGGCTAAATGCACCATAATTATTTTGTGGATAGATGTACTATATATTTTGGGGTAGTAAGTATCCTAATCCATCCTCAATATCCCACCCATGGCCTAAATTATATTGTTTATTATATTGAAAGGATTTGAGACAAACTGGATCTCAAAGGCAGTAACTTTTTCTTGCTGACAAAATTTAAAGTTTATTTCCTGTACTGAATTCTGAAATGATGAAATAAATATTTGGATGCACCATGTGGTTTCCTCCTCTTTTGTTTAGTCACTCTCTGGATGAGGGCTATTTTCTGTTGCAGGTGACCTTTGCGGATGTGGCAGTATATTTCACTGAGGACGAATGGAAACTGTTGACGAAGAAGCAGAGACTGATGTACAGTAATGTGATGATGGAGAATTATCAGAATGTGGCCTCTGTGGGTAAGGAACCGGAATCCATTGTCCTTTCTATGAAGACTGAGGTCCTGTTTATGCTTAATTATCATGATTCCACTAGAATTACCAAATCATAGAGTTGGAATAGACCACAAGGGCCATCCAGTTCAACCCCCTTCTGCCAT
>NW_024845122.1:0-1045 GCF_019175285.1 Sceloporus undulatus
TAGTTACAATGGTGCTTTCTGCACCGCCATTTGGGACGTCCTCCGGACGTCCCATTTTAAAAAAGGGGCGTCTCTTCTAGACGCCCCTGGGCCTAGTACGGACTCCGTCCGTACAAGATGGCGCCGGCCCTTCTACATGGCTGGCGCCATCTTTGCGTATCGGACGCTGAGCGTCCGTACGCGTCGCGCCGCTTGTGACGTAGCGAGCGCGCCCCTGGCGCCTCGCTACGTCGCAAACACGACGGAAAAAGAAGCTCCATTTTGGAGCTTCTTTTTCGGCCGCGCGGGAGTCGGGCCGTGTGAAGGCTCCGGCTCCCCCACGGACCTACTGGCGGCGGCGGCAGACCGCCGCAAAGCGGCGGTCTGTACCCCGCCAATAATAGTTTCTTTGGGAGAAAGCAACATCTCCTTTGCTGATCCATGAGACATATGTTCTAAACTCTCAATTTTGTTTTCACTTTTGTTAGCACTGGTGAGACTCCTCCTCTTTTGATATCAGAGTTGTAATAAAATACATGTTAAATGGCCCTTCTTTGACCCTGATGTGGTTGCCATTACTATAATCCTTCAGTCCCACATAGGCTAACACGAGGGGACACTTGGGCTCTGTTTTTCTGGACACTCTGGAGGAGATGAGAAATGCCAACACTGGGCTGAGGCCAAAGAGTCAACAACTCAGGTAGCCCTGCATGCTAATAATCCGTCTTGCCTCAGAAATGGGCACCCATCACTCACACTGACACCACATTGTTACCACCTCAGTGATTCAAAGTGATCCAAACCCATTTCCAAGAAGGTACCACCATTTGGCCTTTTTCAGTACCTTGAATTTTGCCCCAGCATTGAAATTCACTATAAATAGCAGTGCCTTTCCTTTGTTTCCTTGTCTTAGTCTTGTAATAGGCACACATGCTGCCTGTTTTACTTGGCTAGCTCCTCTTTCACTCACCAACCCGTTTGCCTAGGAAGTAACTGAGGTGGGTTACAGACCGCCATGAAAGTACAGAGTCAGTCCGTACTAGGGTTAGGAAGGTGCGGTGCTTCC
>NW_024845123.1:0-386 GCF_019175285.1 Sceloporus undulatus
CTGAAAAACAGAGTGCACAGATTTTAAAATGCAAAAATGTGCATAATTGAAATAAAATGCACAGGAATATGCTTTAGTCAGTGGGGAAAGTTGAATAATTAGATTGTGCAAATAATAATAATAAATAATAAAACTTTTATTTATATCTCGCTTTTCTGTGACAGGACAATCAAAGCGGCTTACAACACGTTAAAATCCACATTTACAAATTTATATCCCAAACTCCCCCCCTTAAAACAGGATTAAACAAGTTACAATTAAAACATCTGTTAAAAACACAATAAAAAATACAGCGAGGGCAGAGCGGTGGGCTAATACATGATGTAGGGGGCAGTCATTCTGTGGCCAGGCACTTTTATTCAGGAAAGGCCTGCCGGAAGAGATCC
>NW_024845123.1:486-1045 GCF_019175285.1 Sceloporus undulatus
ATAGATTCCTCCCAGAGGACCTGAGGGTGCGGGGCGGATTATATGGAAGCAGGCTATCCCTCAAATAGGTTGGACCCAAGCCATGTAGGGCTTTAAAGGGTATAACTTGTACTGTGCCCAGAAACTAATAGGCAGCCAGTGAAGAGATTTTAAGATGGGTGTTATTCGGTCACTCCTAGTTTTTCCGGCAACCAGCCTGGCTGCCATATTTTGCACTAGTTGAAGTTTCCGGACTAGGCACAAGTGTAGCCCCATGTAGAGTGCATTACAGAAATCAAGTTGTGAATGTACAACAGTTTCTAGGTCCTTTACTTCCAGAAAAGGGCGCAGCTGGCGTATTAACCAAAGCTGATAACAGGTGCTCCTGATCGTCCCATTCACCTGATCTCTCATGTGAAGCGACGGGTCTAGGAGCACCCCCAGACTGCGAACACAGTCTTTTGTGGAGAGCGTGACCCCATCTAGGACTGGAGGTTGCAACCCTATACCTTGTTTGGGGGCCCCTACTGTAAGTATCTCCATTTTGTCTGGATTCAGCCTGAGTTTGTTTTTCCTCATC
>NW_024845124.1:0-1045 GCF_019175285.1 Sceloporus undulatus
TTGCTGCCTGTATTTCATCCTTTGTAATAGGATTATTTAATTTCTCTTGCTGTTCTGCTGTAAATTTAGTTATTTTCCCACTTTTTATAAATTTTTCAATTTCTCTTCTTTTAATGTCAGTTATTTCCTCTGCTTTATAGAGATTTCTATAGTATTCTGTGGCTATTCTTCTAATTTGCTCGGGATGGGTGTATTCCTTTCCTTTCTCTTTCAATTTAATTATAGTTTATTCTCTCTTTGCTTTCTAATTTTGTATGCCAGCCATTTGCCTGATTTATTGGCATGTTCAAAATAGTGTTGTTTCGTATATTTCACCCTTTCAGCTATTTGTCGTGTAATTTTATGATTAAGTTGGTTTCTTATTATTTTTAGTTCTTGTTCCTGTTTTCCATCTTAGGGGTTTTGTTTAAATTCTAATTCTTTTTGTTTTATTTTATCCATTAGTTCTTTCTCCCTTTGTCTATCAAATCTTTTTTTTCCTTATTTCTTGTTCTATTAATTGACCTCGTACAACTGCTTTGCTTGCCTCCCAAATGATATGTGCTGGCATTTCAGCTGTGGTGTTTTCTTGAAAAAAATAACCTAAGTCACTTTTAATTTTACAAATAATCTCCTCATCTCTTAGTAGGTAATTCTTTAATTTCCATGTGAATTGTTTTTTATAAGATTCTAGAACCATGCTAATGGCATTGTGATCTGAAAAGGTTTTAGGTAGTATTTCAATCTTTCAAATAGCCTTACATAAATCTTTCGAAACACAAATAAAGTCAATTCTCGACCATGTCTTGAATCTATCTGAATAGAAAGTGTAATCTCTGCCAGAATTATTCCTTGTTCTCCACATATCAATTAAATTAAATTCTTCCATTAATTCAAATGCTGAATTGGGCAATTTCCCTTGCTTTCTTTTTCCTTTTTTTGCATTAGACCTATCTATTTTGGGGTCCCAAACCCCATTCCAATCACCTGCTATTATGATTTTCTCATAATCCCATCTCATTATTAATTGACACAATTTTTTATAAAATTCTCCTTTATTTTCTTG
>NW_024845125.1:0-87 GCF_019175285.1 Sceloporus undulatus
TAGTGCTACCAAATTCCCTTCTAGGGCCCAAGCCCCACAGGCTATCGGCACAGTTAAGGTACGCAACCCATCCCTCTCTTTCCTAGA
>NW_024845125.1:187-1045 GCF_019175285.1 Sceloporus undulatus
CCCTCAGAGTCCAAAGTCCCAACTGGACTCTTCTCCAACTGACAGCCACCGGTTGGGTTTTCCCTCTTCTCAGCCAGCACCTGATTGGCTGAGCTCTAGCTGCCTTTTCATTGGTCAGCTTGAGGCTCTATTCGCCACAGGGCCTTCCCACGCAAAGTTTTTGCTGGACAGCAGATGGCGCTGTAGGAGGCTTTTGCGCATGCACCAAAAACTCCAGGCTTGCTGGAAAAACTATTGATGGGTTTTAACATGAAATATAGATATAGATATATGGATTATATATGATGATAATATATATATATACACACACATACACACACACACACAGACAGAGTGGACCCTTGTTGTAGGCCGGGGTTTGGTTCCAAGATCCCCATTGTATAACAAAATGGTGGATGCTCAAGTCCCATTGACTATAATGAGAGAGCAAAATGGAGTCCGTAATAAAAACTGGAAAATCAAGGTTTGATAGTTTATATTTATACTGTTGTGGAACTTTTTCTGGCCATGGATGCTATAAAAATCCATGTTTAAGAAGGGCAGACTGTATAAGTATAATATATAGAAGAATATATATAAGTACATATAATATTATCAAAGTCAGTCCTAGTTAGGCATCAGAGAGTCACACGGGAGAGAAGCCATACAAATGCCAGCATTGTGGGAAATGTTTTTCTATGAAGTCAAGCTCCGTCTCCTCCCTTGATCTTTTTAGGAAGGAACGAAAGACCTTTCTCTTCCAACAAGCTTTCGCCCATGTGCCCTGATGACATGCTGTTCTCCCCTGATATGCAATGGTTCTAGGTAGTTAGTTTGTCTTCTTTGGTTTTAACGCTTGTTGTAGATTTTATAGTGTTT
>NW_024845126.1:0-398 GCF_019175285.1 Sceloporus undulatus
GAAATGGACTTCCCTTTCTGGCCAACCCCCCTCCCCCCATTCCAAACAGCACATTGGGGCATTTGACATGGCTTTAATTAACATGGCCTCTTGCATATTTCAGAGGCTTATTCCATAACCAAACATCTTGGGTTTAACACTTAGCATGGTTTCACATGGCTATGCATATTGAACATGTCAAGGTGGTTTCACCGTTCTTGTACCACGTGTACTTCTCAGAAGTGTGTACTTGGTCAAGGGACTTTGGTTTTTCTTCACTGCGCATGTTTGTAAAAATCACAGCAATTTACATTGGCCTTGCCTCAGAGGCTTTCTGATATCAAGATCACCATTAAAGAACCAAAAACACACAGAAAAGGCACTTTGGAAAGTCACACTCTCTTGGCTTCAGAAACAGT
>NW_024845126.1:498-1045 GCF_019175285.1 Sceloporus undulatus
TTTGGAAGGTGACACTCTCTCAGCTTAAGAAACAGTGCCTGCATGCCTCTCAAGCTGACTCATATCATCATCATCACACTATCACTGTCAAAACAAGGGAGACTTGTTAGCATTAAAAGCACTCAAAGCACACTTTGGAAAGTGACACTCTCTCAGCTTCTGAAACAGTGCCTGCATGCCTTCCAAGCTGACTCATATCATCATCATCATCATCATCATCATCATCATCATCACACTATCATTGTCAAAGCAAGGGAGACTTGTTAGCACTTAAAGCACACAAAATAAAATTTAAAAAAACCTTGAGGCCTCTGGCCACTCACCACCTTCTCCTTATGCTCCCCCTCCTCCTCTTCCTCCCCCTCCTCCTTCTTCTGCTCCCCCCTCCCTTCTCCTCTTCCTCCTCTTCCTTCTTCTCCTCCCCCCTCCTCCATGTGCTGCATGGCCTGGGGGTGGGTCGGAGGAGGCAGAGGATAAGGAGGTGGGCAGCGCGGGGCTGCGCAGGGAGGGCAGCGCGGGGCTTCCCCCTTTGCCTCTTCTGCCCCAG
>NW_024845127.1:0-1045 GCF_019175285.1 Sceloporus undulatus
ATAATAATAATAATAATAATGTTATTAGTTTGCTGAGGCACCAGAGCCCTCTGGCAGAGAAAGCTCAATGTCTCAGGACACTGCAGTTCCCAGAATTCCATAGCAATGAGCCAGGACAGTTAAAGTGGAGTTAAACCAGATTATCTCCCCAGTGTGGATGCAACCTAAGAGAAGGCAACTGCTACAAAGAGAAGGAGAGATGTAGATGGAATAGATGAGGAGAATGACAAGAGGATAGATGTGGATGTGGCTGAAATGAATGGGGGCTCTGACACTGAGGACTCTTTGAATTTGGCTGCCAGGGATGGGAGACTAGAAGGGAGGAAGAAAGGGAAAGCTGTCATTCCCATGAAAGTGGAGCCAGGCTCCCTTCTTCGCCCCAGAAGTGCAAAGGTTCAGGATGCCTTCAGGGCCCCACTGGGCATGCGCAAGGGTCCCAATTCGAATCGTTGAATCCCCATGGCATGCACCGGTGTGGAAATACAATTTGCACTCACTCCACTTTGCCTGAATCCGCATCACGTGACTTGGATTCGATTCACCCTCGATTTGGAAGGGCAATAGATGGGCAACCAGATGTGATAAAACAGTCACGTTGTAATGTCAATTTGCATTATTCAACCCACAATCACAACTGATCTTAGCGCCAATAACCTCAGCTCTGCAGCACCTAACATCTTGTTTTGCAACAGCTGCAGAGCTCTTTGGGCTGGAAGTCAGTCTGAAGAAAAAGGAAGTTCTCTACCAGCCGGCACCTCAGGAAGAACACTACCATCCCCACATCACTGTTGGCACATCTGTGCTTAAGTCCATCCAGCAGTTCACCTACCTGGGAAGCATCATCTCCTCAGACGCCAAGATTGATAAAGAGATCGATCACAGACTGGCAAAGGCATATAGCGCATTCGGAAGGCTTCACAAAAGAGTCTGGAGTAACAAACACTTGAGACGAAGCACAAAAATCTGTGTTTAGAGCCATTGTACTGTCTATTCTCCTCTATGGGGCTGAAACATGGGTCACCTATCGCCAACACCTACGACTCCT
>NW_024845128.1:0-1045 GCF_019175285.1 Sceloporus undulatus
ACAACAACAACAACAACAACCCCTCTTTTACTTGGAAGAGATTCACAACTATACCTTGTTTCCTGGCTGGGAAGAATAGGAGAGTTCCAGAGGTTCCCATTTCCACTAAGATTAGGAGCTCCCAAATTCCTATGGAAGAGGTTTCCTAAGGCATGTGCTAAGACAGAGCAGGGAATGGGGGGGCTCCTTATGGGCGAATGACCCTTTGTCCGCTGAAGTGGGGCTGAGGGTCCCTAAGAAGAGGTGGTGCCAGGGCCCCCCAGAATCCCCTCTGATCCTCCAGGAGAGCATGACTCAGGGAAGGGATAGTCTGCGAGGGGCTGAGAGCCACTTGGGCCAAACCTTGAAGGCACTTTCCCAAAAGCTGTCCAGGATTGGTTTCAGGGGCTGGCATTTTCCTCTCAGAGGACCATCAGGATCTCAAAGACCACTCCCCATTTTGGATTTTGTCTTTTGACTGTGCTGCCCTCAGTGGAGACTTGCTTACTTCTATGATGCTGTGGAGGTGAGCATGGAACGTACAGGGAAGATGGCTTTTGCAATCTTTTCCACCATTGAGCTTACCTTGTGTTGTCTTCAAGCCTTTCAAAGGAGAACACAAAAGTAATCAGGAGCAGAAAGCAAAGTCCCACATTTGCTCCCATAATCTCCCCCTGAAGCTTTTCCCAGCATGCCCTAGTCCTCGGTCTCCCTCCCAGGCTCCAGCGTTTCCTAAAGAGATGGAAACCTTCAAGGAAGAGTCCTTTGGGGTCAAGCCAAGCTCTCCTCTGCTTCCCAAGGCCTCCTTCTCCATCCACTGCTGGCCTTTGGAAGGGAGACCTAGACTGCTCTTTGGAAAGTTACTTTTGGAGGGACAGGGACTTCCCAAAACCTCCCACTCTGGCTCTAACATTAAGTACGTAAAATATCTACAATGAACTGGGCCAGGTCTTATGCCAGGAGTGGGGATCCTCTGGCTCTTGCTCAGTATCTCCATTAAGAAAAAGACTGAATCCCCATGACTGGTGCTATGTTTCATACTCTTGGGATGGGCAGCCAGGAAAAC
>NW_024845129.1:0-1045 GCF_019175285.1 Sceloporus undulatus
GATTCTGGCAAAGTGGAGTGAGTGCAAATTGTATTACCACACCGGTGCATACCATGGGGATTCAACAATTCGAATTGGGACCTTTGCGCATGCTCAGTGGGGCTCTGGACGCATCCTGAACCATTGCACTTCCAGGGTGAAGAAGGGAGCCTGGCTCCACTTTCACAGGAATGACAGCTTCCCTTTTCTTCCTCCCTTCTATTCTCCCATCCCTGGCAGCCAAATTCAAAGGGGTCCTCTGTGTCAGAGCCCCCATCTATTTCATCCACATCTACATCTATCCTGTTGTCATTCTCCTCATCTATTCCATCTACATCTCTCCTTCCCTTTGTAGCAGTTGCCTTCTCTTAGGTTGCATCCACACTGGGGAGATAATCTGGTTTAACTCCAGTTTAACTGTCCTGGCTCAGTGCTATGGAATTCTGGGAACTGCAGTGTCCTGAGACATTGAGCCTTCTCTGCCAGAGAGCTCTGGTGCCTCAGCAAACTAATAACTTAAATTATTATTATTATTATTATTATTATTGGAGTTGGAGTTTGTTGTGGGGTCCTTGGCTCAAAGCTATGGAATTCTGGGAGTACCAACTCTGCCTCCAGCCTCCTGTTTCTTTCTCTTCAGATCTGTCATCTGGATCTCCATCCCTAGTCTCACATGAAGGATAGGGAATGTCACCTATCTCTAAATGCCCTCTGCTTCATCCAAATGTATCACCCACCGGCAAAATTATTGTTGTTGTTGTTGTTGTTATTTTGCAGTGAAGATTTTATTATTATTATTAATAATAATAGTAATAATAATAATAATAATAATAATAATAATAATAAATTTCTTTCACTGCAAAATAATCAGTGTAGAAACTGCAGTTCTACTTGGAAGTAAATCCTGCCTCCACCTTGGCCCCACTTTGGAGGACGTCCTGCCCCCCACCCCCAAAGAGTCCTTTGGAAACTTTGCTAACCCCATTCTCTCTCTTTGCCCCCCCTTTTCCCTTTCTCCTCGCCAGCATGTCTCCTGTCCACATTAAAACGTGAAGGCATTCATTCA
>NW_024845130.1:0-793 GCF_019175285.1 Sceloporus undulatus
GCATGATGAGACGCCTTCGAAGCCTTGGAGGATGCAGGCGATACCAAGTGGCCCTCAGCCACGGAGCCCTTTTTCGGGCGCGAACCTTCCTTCGGGCGCGAACCCTCTTTCGACGGCGGCTTGGAGGACGGCTCGGAGCCCTCAGTCCCTGACGGTTTGTGGGGGCGCTTGGAGGGCTTGTCGGTGGCACTGGGCGGTTTAGAGCCACGGGCCACATCGGAGGTGGTAGAAGGGGTCCCGGCCGGGACGCACACCACACTAGGGATAGCGGCTCTCCCAGATCCCACGCTGGAGACAATGGCTCGGGAGGATGAGGCAGCGGGAGCCGCGGGCGGCAAAGATGATGACCGCGAGCCTCCCTCCTGCACCCTTCCCAGGGCAATCGCTGAAGTCAGCCGGGACTCACGGTTCTTCCGAGCCTGGGAGGAGAGGGACCTGCAGAGCAGGCATGCCTTGGTGTCGTGGTCCTTGCCGAGGCACAGCAGGCAGGAGGAGTGCGGGTCCTGGACGGGCACCTTGCCCCCACAAATGTCGCACTTTTTGAAGGGTGCAGGCATTTTCCGAAGTCGTCAAAGCCAGAGGAAAATCCAAAAACGAGGTCAACAGTCCGAAAGTCCGAAGTTACCAGGGGCGGGAGACAAAGAATGGTCAAGAAAACAGTCCGAGGTCAAAAGCGAAAGTGATTCCAAGCAAGCAAAGCAAGCGAAAGTTCCTCTGAAGCAGCTAGCTCGGCGGAAAAAAGGAACTGGGGAAAAGAGCGGGAAGGCAGGGGCCTTATAACGGGTGGGCGGAG
>NW_024845130.1:893-1045 GCF_019175285.1 Sceloporus undulatus
GCGCAGGCGCAGTGAAACCCATTTGTATGATTCGCAGAGACCACGAAGAAGAAGAAAGGTTCTTTGGTGAAAATAAATAAGGATTTGGAGAAGATAACTAATAAAGTGGACAATTTGGAAAGCACTGTGACCCAATTGGAGAATAATGCTAT
>NW_024845131.1:0-1045 GCF_019175285.1 Sceloporus undulatus
TACAAACAAATAGACCAAATGGTAGTGCTGCTGGCGCTTCTGACTACATCCAGCTCATAGCCTGAAGCCTTCCTCGACATCTTTTTTTCTGAATTTCTTGAGAAGCTGATCAAAAACATCTTGGACCCAAAATTAGATGGAAAAGGATAATGGGTGGACAGTGGAGAGGAGAACGAGACTAAAAATATAGCATCTCCCTATCCTTCCATTTTGTGTATTCATGCATGTGTGATAGTGCATCTGCAAGTACATCCTCCTATTAATGCAAATTTGTGCCTGATTTGTGCACACATTTACAAGCACGCTTGAGAAAGTAAGCACGAGAATAATAATAATAATAATAATAATAATAAATTTTATTTATATACCTCTTTTCCACAGATCAAAGCGGTGTACAGACAATTAAAACCATACAGACATTTCATAAAAGGATAAAATCCCATAATAAAACCATACAATTACAGAACTCTAAGCACAATCATTCACCTTCAAGGATAAGCAGGGAATCGATGGCAACAGATACAACCACGGGTGAATATGTGCTGGGTAAGTACTTCTGCAATAGCATGACAAGAAATGTTTATGACCATCTTAAGAAAGTCTGCATGCAAATTAAAAGGAACAAAACAAAGATGGAAATAAATAAGGTGATGTCATAGATCTGTGGTAAAGCTTACTATTTGCATGTTAAAAAAAACAAATTGAATCTAAACCAAGCAGAGTTGGGAATGGCTCCAGTCTGAAGCTTGGGAATGTAGCAGCTCATTGTGGCATAGTGGATTGAGCATTAGACTACAACTCTGGAGACCGGTGTTCAATTCCCACTTGGCCATGAAGTCTACTGGGTGATCTTTGGCAAGTCACATGCTCTTAGCCTCAGAGGAAGACAATGGCAAACCTTCAATAAACAAAACTTGCCGAGAAAACCCCATCATAGGTTAGAGTCACTATCGGTCAGAAACAACTTGAAGGCACACAACACACACTGCAGCCCATCAATATAGACAATGCAGAGGTAGATAGACCAATAACCTGAATCATAGGG
>NW_024845132.1:0-1045 GCF_019175285.1 Sceloporus undulatus
TGTCTTCCAGGCCTGGCCTCTCTCCCCCTCAAGATGGTGGTCAGAGGAGGGCTCTTTGTCTTCCAGGCCAGGCCTCTCTCCCCCTCAAGATGGTGGTTGGAGGAGGGCTCTTTGTCTTCCAGGCCTGGCCTTTCTCCCCCTCAAGATGGTGGTTGGAGGAGGGCTCTTTGTCTTCCAGGCCAGGCCTCTCTCCCCCTCAAGATGGTGGTTGGAGAATAAGTACAGGCTCCTAATGGATGGGAACAGGATTTTGTATTCCAGGAGTGCTAGTTTTGAGACCCATGCTGGGTGGGGAAAAATTCATTTAAATCAAGATGTTTTTGTAAAACTTAAAAATATTGTGACAAATAAGAACAATGGAAATTGAGGGGTACGTACATCCAGAGATGTGAGTGATAAACAAACAAGCACTTCAGAAGACACACAAACACCAGAGCAAGAGCCAGAGCAAAGACAGGCTATTCAGAGTAGTAGTGACACTGAGGATGAGCATGGCAGAACTAAAGTAATTATTCCATGAAGGACTCAACAAGTCAGGAAACCACCAGAGAGGATTATGGTACAAGAGGCACGAGCTTGCACTGATGTGGTAGATGAAAAACCAGAGATAGTGACTGTAAAACAAGAACAAGTTGAGACTCATGGACAAGACATTCAGGACAGTGTTAATGATAGTGACACTGAGAGTGGTCAGGGAACGTTCCTGATTCCTATGTTGTCTCAGAAGGGCAAGTTTTTTGTAGTGAAGCAGGCACAGGCCTCTTCAGTAGTAGCAGTCAAAAGAACTGTAAACATTCCAGAAAGGCTCAGGGAGACATGCACTGAGCAGGAGGGGTGGAAAAGAGCCAGCGATCAAGTGTGTGTGACAGAGAATAGCCTGGATATGTATCATAGAATCATAGAGTTGGAAGAGACTGCAAGGGCCATCCAGTACAACCCCCTGCCATGCAGGGAATCCAAATCAAAGCATCCCTGACAGATGGCCATCCAGCCTCCGTTTGAAGACCTCCAAGGAGGGAGACTCCACTACACTCCGAGGAAGTGT
>NW_024845133.1:0-263 GCF_019175285.1 Sceloporus undulatus
TTCTTCTTTAATGCTGGAGTTGGGCCTTGTTGACTCACAGCACAGCAGCTTATGAACTGTTTATCCCTGCCTGGCTTTGTTTCAGCCATTAGAGAGGCAAAGGGATAGAGAAAGACTAAAGAAAACATTGCTGTTTTTTGCAGGAGAGAACAGATCATGAATATAAGAAGAATAGAAGAAATATTAGAAGAAATATTAAAGTCTTTAAGACAAAGTCAAAGGAGGAGAAAAGGAAAACACAGCCTACTCGGAGCGAGGCAGGA
>NW_024845133.1:363-1045 GCF_019175285.1 Sceloporus undulatus
CTGGGGTAACTCTTAACCCACAAACCTAGGATTAGAAGTAGGATCATGACTCACCTCTTGAAGTCTGCCTCCTCTCTCTCTCTCTCACTGCCCAAACATCTTCCCAGGTTTGATGTCTGCAGTGGGGCGCAATCTGGCCAAGGACAGGTGGTTCTTCCTCCTCCAGCCGCGCCAAGGTCTTTTTAGGTTGTCCATCTCACCGCCCAAACCCCTTCTGGGGATGGTGAATGCGGTGTGGCGCCTTTTGGTTAAGGACAGGGAATATTCCCTCCTCCACCGCGCCAATTAGTTTTGGGATGTCCATCTCACTGCGCAGACCCCTTCCCGGGGTTGGAGATTGAAGCGGGGCACATCTGGTCCAGGACAGAGGGATCTCTGGCCCTTTAGCCCCTTTGGCCAGACATGGCTGGGCTGTCTTGTTCTTCTTTAATGCTGGAGTTGGGCCTTGTTGACTCACAGCACAGCAGCTTATGAACTGTTTATCCCTGCCTGGCTTTGTTTCAGCCATTAGAGAGGCAAAGGGATAGAGAAAGACTAAAGAAAACATTGCTGTTTTTTGCAGGAGAGAACAGATCATGAATATAAGAAGAATAGAAGAAATATTAGAAGAAATATTAAAGTCTTTAAGACAAAGTCAAAGGAGGAGAAAAGGAAAACACAGCCTACTCGGAGCGAGGCAGGA
>NW_024845134.1:0-1045 GCF_019175285.1 Sceloporus undulatus
CTGATGACACTCAAATTTATTTCTCTATGTCTCAGACTGTTTCAGTGACCAAGGAGGGCATCTCCCCCCGAATGACTGCCTGAAGTCGGTAATGGATTGGATGAGGGAAAATAGACTTAAGCTGAATACAAATAAAACGGAGGCACTCGTGATAGGTAACCCAAATTTGGGTATGGAGATAAGTTTGCCAGTTCTAGATGGAGTCACACTTCCCCTGAAAAACTGCGTCCGCAGCTTGGGGTTGCACCAGGATTCGTTGCTTCAACTGTCTTCTCAGATTGATGCGAAAGTCAGGAGTGCCTTTTATCATCTTCGGCTGATACACCAGTTGCGCCCCTACCTGGAGCAGCGGGACCTAGAAACGGTCATACATGCTCTAGTAACCTCTCGTCTTGATTACTGCAATGCGCTCTACATGGGGCAACCTTTGTGCCACGTTCGGAAGCTCCAATCGATACAAAACATGGCAGCCAAACTGGTCGCTGGAAAATACAAGTTCAACCATATTACACCTATTTTAAAATCACTACATTGGCTGCCTATTAGCTTCTGGGCACAGTACAAGGTGTTGGTTATTACCTATAAAGTCTTACATGGCCTGGGTCCAGTCTACTTGAAGGAACGCCTCCTCCCATACAATCCTTCCCATATACTCTGATCCTCCAGGAAAAATCTTTTACAGTCTAGAAAGACCAGACTGGCGGTGACCTCTTGGAGGTCCTTCTCTGTCACCACTCCAAAAACTTGGAATGACATGCCGGAAGAGATTCACCAATTATCCTCACTTGAGGCTTTTAAAAAGGCGACAAAAACCTCTCTCTTCCAGCACGCCTTCCCAGATTGATAATGTCCAGAACCAACTGAATTCTCCTCCTTTTATTTATTAATTTTTGTCATATTGTTACGTATTTTTAACCATGTTTTATTGTTTAATTTTATATTTGGGAGGGAGGATTGGGCTGGGGTCTTGTGGGGCTTGTTGTTTTTATTGTTGTATATTATATAAACTTTGCTGTTACCTGCTTCGATCCTCAAACGGAAGAGG
>NW_024845135.1:0-402 GCF_019175285.1 Sceloporus undulatus
GTTATCTATAATAAATACCTCATTGGAGTATCTACTACTCGATTCTTCTTTTACACGTGTCTTGGCTCGGTTGATGCTTGGGAAGATCAGTAAAGAAAGCGAAATAAGGTTCCTTAACTGGTCCCAGTGTAGGTTAAGGGAAACCCTTTTATGATTCACTGGATGATGGCAGAGAGATTTAAGGAATTTAAGGGTCTGCTGGGCTAAGAGCCATAATGTCTTAATTTTTAATTAACAATTTGTAATCCACTCTGATAGCCTTTTGGCTGAAGAGAGAGGTATAAAATTATTATTATTATTATTATTATTATTATTATTATTATTACAGGGCCGCAGTTTGGCTGCTTGGACCACCGGAGATCATCACAGAGAGTCAGTTGGAAAAGCCCATCTTACTCCAGA
>NW_024845135.1:502-1045 GCF_019175285.1 Sceloporus undulatus
TGTGTAATAATAGCTACAAAACTGATAATAGCATTTGGGACATTTAGTCTTTTAAAAACAAATATGGCAGATTTAAATGCTGCTTTAAAACCTCTTTCCATCTGCCAGCTTTGCTCTGGTTTTGGGGGGAAATGAGAAAGTGTTGGGAGGGAGGGACTGCCAACAGAATTAGGAGATGCATTGTAGGCTATGGACAGTTTGCAGCCAAGTAAGGTCCAAAACACACGGCAGCAATACTCCAGTTTGAGAGCGCTTTAACTGCCCTGGCCCAGTGCTAGGGAATCCTGGGAACTGGAGTTTATTCGGGCACCAGAGCTCTCTGACAGAGAAGGCTCAATGTCTCAGAAAACTATATTTCCCAGAATTCCCTAGCACTTAGCCAGGGCAGTTAAAGCGGTTTCAGTTTGGATTATTGCTGCAGTGTGTTTTGGATTTAGGTGACCCTTGGCAAGTCACACTCTCTCAGCCTCAGAGGATGGCAATGGCAACCCCTCTCTGAAGAAACCTGGAAAGGAAACCCCATGATAAGGTTGCCTTTGGGTC
>NW_024845136.1:0-1045 GCF_019175285.1 Sceloporus undulatus
AGAAGGGGCGCCGCCATCTTGTACGTATACAATACGTACTAGGGTTAGGGGGGTGCAGAAGCACCGCCCCTTCCTAACCCTAGTACGTATTGTATACGTACTAAATGGCGGTGTGTATCCCGCCTTTGTAACATTTAGAGATCTTTTTTATTTAATTTCCACCATACGTCGTCTAATTCATTAATTGTTGTTTCTTTCCCATTACGCTTAATATCCTCTTTAAATTTTCCTTTTATTTGCATGTATTCAAATCAGCTTAAGTTTTTCCCCTCTTTATTTAACTCCTCTTTTTGTTTCATTACCAGTCTTCCTTTTTTCTCTATGTTTATTAAATCTTTATACGTCTGCCATTTTGTTTATTTTTCCCTTTACTGAAAAAATCTTTCTGTATCCTTGCTGAGGGGTACAGAAGTTGTGAGTTGTGGGCCTGACAAGATGCCTCGGGATGTGTGTTGTCTTCCTGGGGCAAAGATCTGTAATGTGACAGAGAGGCTGACAAGACCAGTCAAGCCTACTGACCAATACCCCTTCCTTTTGGTCCATGTGGGAACCAATGATACTGCAAGACACAGCCTTCAGAATTTCAGAAGGGATTACAAGGCACTTGGTAGGAAGCTGAAAGAAATGGATGCCCAAGTTGTCAGCTCATCTCTCTTCTGCCAGTTGAAGGACATGGTCCAGGAAGGGAGAGGAAAATAGCAGAGGTGAATAACTGGCTCCTCAGGTGGTGCCACCAAGAAAGATTTGGATTCTTTGATCATGGTCTGTGGTTCCATGAGGGGGGACTTCTGGCAAGGGATGGATTGCATCTCACACTACTTGGCAGAAATGTTTTTGCCAACAGTTTCAAGAATTTGATCAGGAGGGCTTTAATCTGAGTTATGCGGGGGAGGGATACAGTATTCTGGAAGGCAAAATGGCTGGAGAAAATACTCAGACTGTCACAGAGGGAACAAGGGAAATAGTGCAAGGACCCAACAGTAGGAGGAAAAAAAACATGCCCAGGCAGCAAGTAAAGGGGACACATGGTCTTTGATATCTCTAC
>NW_024845137.1:0-1045 GCF_019175285.1 Sceloporus undulatus
TCCTTAATGTGCCTTTGGGGTTTTAGTGACATCTTGATCACATTCTCGGACACCTCCTGGGGAGATAGCCATGGATGTTGCCTCACCTTGATGCCCACTGCTTTACCAGAGATCCCATAGAACCTCCCAGAAGCAATTTTGGTAATGGATGAAGGAAAGAAAGATGATAAACAGTGGCGAACAATAAAGTCCAACTTCAGTCCTTGCCTGCCTGCCCACCTGCCCTTCCTCTGGATAGAGGTTTTCAATCTTTCTGGAAACTGACACAATGGTGCCAGGAGCAGCCCATAAGGGTTATGCTATTTTCTCCACAGATGGCAGCAATGCAATGGGTGGATGGGTTGGGACCTTTCCATGTACCCTTTGATCTATGGGGTCTAATGCATCCTGGTCCATATTGATTCCAACAAGCGAAGTTCATTCTAAACTGCTAACATAACGGATGAAAGGAACTGGGAAAGAGCGGGAAGACCTGGAACTCATATAGAGGGTGGGTGGAGCTACTGCCAAAAAGTCCTCTCTAGTGATTCCTGAAGTTTCCAAAGCTGCACAGGTACAGAATAACCCATTTGTGTTAATCACAGAGACCACAAGGAAGAACTACAGTTCCCAGAACTGCCTAGCATTGAGCCAGGGCAGTTAAAGAGGTCTCAAAATGGATTATTTCTGCAATCTGTTTTGGCCCTATATTTCAAAGGAAGGAACTGGCCAAACCACCCCTGAGTATGCCTTGCCTAAGAAAACCAGCATAACCAATAACTGAAACATTCAGCTGTGTATCACCCATCAGCAGTAGCAATTAGATACATAAGTATTTTATTGTTTTAAAAAATCATGATCCAATAGTGGCTTAAACAGAAAGGGGTTTGAAGTGGCTGAATGGACCAAGCTTCTGGATGTGGCAAATCTCTAGTGGTCAGAATCTCTACTTTGTGGGACTAAGAGTTAGTTACTTATCATCTCTGGTAGGCAGGAAACAAGAGTCCAGAGATGGTTAATAATATATAATAAGGAAAAAAATTGGAGTATTATTTCACAAAAATAA
>NW_024845138.1:0-1045 GCF_019175285.1 Sceloporus undulatus
AAGTTTTAATGTAATTATTACTGTATTGTATTTTATTTATATGTTTTGTATGCATTTTATGGCTGTAATCCTGCCTCGATCCACCTGAGAGAGGCGGGAAAATATAAATAATAATAATAATAATAATAATAATAATAATAATTATTATTATTATTATTATTATTAATGGGACTTGAGCATCCATGGATTTTGTTATCCACTGAGGGTCCTGGGACCAAACCCCAACGGTCACCAAGGTCCCCATTGTACAAATGTATATACAAAACCCCATACAAATGTTGGGGAAACACCCAACAAACGGCATCTTGGGGAAAGACTTGTGGCCATCTTAGGATGCTCACACCGCTCCCTGGTCTTCTGGAAGTCCTGTTTAGGAAGCCCCCGCCATCTCTTTGTGGTGTGTGTGCTGCAACCGGAAAGGCCCCATCTTCTCACTTTATACATCATAGAATCATAGAATAGAGTGACACTATTAGTTCCCTTGATCTAGACACTATACTTTTATTGATGCAGCCTAAAATCACATTGGCCTGGTTAGCTGTCGCATCGCACTTTTGATTCACATTCAAATTGTGGTCTACTTGGACTCCCAGATCCCTTTCACACGTATAAATCTCGTTCAGCCAAGTGTCCCCCATCCTATATCTAGGCATTTATGCATCCTATGCCTATACATTTCTCCGTATTGAATTCAATTTTGTTAGCATGAAGAGGTGCCATTTTGCCTTGCAGCTCCCCCAGTGCCTCTGCATCCATTTGCAAAGGCTGAGCTGGTCCAACCACGGCGTGCCTCTGAAACACAATGAACACGTCCAGTTTGGCGAGTTCCTGGTCATGGATGTCTACAAGCACTGCTTCCCGGTGCAGAGAGCAACGCCCGTGGCCGGCACGCAACCCTTGCCGGACACAAAGACTGGTAAGTCCCCCGGAAGTCCAAGGCGTAGGAGAAAAATGTGTTGGCCCTTGCATTTCCCAGCAGAGAGGGTCCTGTCCTCCTGTAATCTGGGTTTAGCTCCTCCTATTTGCTCCTGTAGGCAGGGACAAT
>NW_024845139.1:0-1045 GCF_019175285.1 Sceloporus undulatus
TGCTAGTGGTTAAATCCTGATAGAATTAATTAGAAATAAGGTTTTCTGCCACACAGTAAGCCAGCCTCATATGAGCACACGCCCACACCAAAAACAAAACAAAACCTAATTTACTGTAAGCAAGGAAACAGAACCATAAAGGCACAGCTTGGAAGTAACTAATTCCAAATAATGAAAAACTTATGAATCAGCACCTTTATATTTTTTGCTATGTAACTGTGACTTTTTATTTAGTTTTATATTTCGGATGCATGGTATCACTAAATAGTTGAGAAGATGCATGATTCAAGTGCTGTCTGTTGCAGTGTCTCATGGAAATGCCTCATGCTACATTTTGGGTGCTGAGGTGGTGATTACAGAAGAAGAGTATGTTTTGGACTACAGGTCAATGGCTTGTGCCATTCAGCATCTATCTAATTCCTTTGAAAAGCAGAAAAGTACATTATTGGTATGGTTGTTGTTTGTAATTGTGTCATATAAAAAGAAAAAGAAAAAAGAAAAAGAAAATCAGAAAAGTACAAAATAACTTCTGAGGTTGTGACTATAACAGTAACTAACTATTTGGAGGCCCATAGAACTATAACCATAATTAATTACTTTAGAAAAAGAAGTTTTCCAAACTCTGCCTGTATATGCCAATACACAAGTAATGACATCTTTGCTTATGGAGGCATCTTTTCCTAAGGAAGCAGTTGTTGTGCACCTTCATTTCTGACTTACAGATGCTGTACAGACCGTCGAAAGCGCCGGCCTGCATACATACTAGGGTTGCCTCGGGGTGCTGCTTATATACGCCCCACAACCCTAGTACGTAATCTGTATGTCAAAATGGCGGCGCCCAGTACACATGGGTACCGCCATTTTGATGTGGCTTAGTGGCCACATGTCCCAGCGCCATCGTGACACCACAAGTGCACCATTGGCACATTGTGGCGTCACAACAGCGCCGCATAAAGGGTTCTTTTTGCTCCATGGGGAAGCCCCATGGTCTGGAGGCCGTGGCTTCCCCACAGAGCAAACTAGGGCGGTGGGAGACCGCCCGCTT
>NW_024845140.1:0-1045 GCF_019175285.1 Sceloporus undulatus
AAAGACAAACATATGTCACAATTTTACAATCATGCTATTAGGAAGCCTTTAATTAAGGTATGGAATAAATATAAGAAAAGTATATTACCTGAAATGAGAGGTTGGGTTTCTCCTCTAGAAGCCTTCCACAGAAGGGAACTAACCAAACCCAAAATATGGTTTACATATGACCAGCTACTTGTGATCAGAAATGGAAAAGTGGAACTAAAAACGAAAGACCAACTTCAAGAATTGGGTTGGGAGATAGGATGGTTCACTTACAGGCAAATAATTGAAAGATTCAAAATGGATTCGAAATTATTTGGTTTCGATTTGGACGATTCTAAATTTGACTTGGGTAAGATGCTTGTCAAAGAAAATAAAATTATCAAAAAAACATATTCTTTCTTACTTAAGTTGGATACAGAAGAAAATTATATTAAAGAACAAATGATAACTTGGGCTAGGAATATTGGACATCCTATCCAACTTGAAGAGTGGGAGAAAGCATGGTCTAAGGGATTTAAATATACGGTTTCCCAAAATATAAGAGAAAACTTTTATAAACTTTTTTTTCGTTGGTATTTATCTCCTGACAAAATTGCTAGAATGTATAAAAATGGAAACCCCTTATGTTGGAAATGCAGAAAGAATCGTGGTTCCTTTTATCATTGCTGGTGGACCTGTCCTCGGGTCAAAAAATACTGGGAGATGATTAACAACACGATTGGTGAAATTCTTGATGTGAAAATCCAGCTTAAGCCTGATCTATACTTATTGGGAATAGTAGAGGACGAATTGGAGAAGAAACATGGTAAAGTGTTATATTACATGATATCCCTAGCCCGTATAAGTCTAGCCCAGAAATGGAAGGAGGATTCAATCCCGACGAAAGAAGACTGGTTAATGAAGCTGTATGAGGGGATGGAAATGGACAAACTCACCCAAAAGTTGAGGAATGACATGGAAGATAAATTTGGAGAGGAATGGAGTAAGCTCCTTTCTTTCTTTGAATCCACATGGGGGAACATAGCCGTCCTCAATGTAAAATAAAATGCTTTTTTTT
>NW_024845141.1:0-1045 GCF_019175285.1 Sceloporus undulatus
ACATTCTCCATACATCTGTGTGTGTGTGTGTGTGTGTGTGTGTGTGTATCATCTAAATAGCACAGTGATCTTACCCAACGATGAGTGAGTTGTATTATCGCATAAATAGATAAGAAGAATATAGATGTGAAAGATGTACTGATGTGGAAGCCTTTTTTCCCCCAACTTCCTTGAAGAAAGAATTTAGAAATAACTTGCCTGGGGCAATGACCTCAATTAAATTTTATGTGAAATTATAATTGGCATTCTTAATAAAGGAATGTTATTGCAAATTGAGTATTTGATACTAGAATATCATGGTACATCTTATTTCCCCTTGGCTTGTTTATATATTAAATAAGAATCTTTGCAATAATCATAGAAGATTTAATTTAAAGTATTTTTCCTTGTCTTCCTTAAACAATATTTCACTATGTTTAAAAAGGAAAAAGAGTGTTCTTTTGGGCAAAAGTGTATTACTCTTCTTTTTATTAGAAAATTTTGGTGGGGTTATTAACTGAGTGATAAGCAGATTCTCAAGTTAGATGGAGAGACTCTTATGTCACATGAGATCAAGTTTCAAATCCCTGCTCAAAAAAGAATTTCTTAGCTGGTTTTGATCAGCTATGGCCCAAAACAGATGGGCTGAAAGGGTGCTGTCAGACTGCATTGGGAGGCATGGCATTTACACAACGCAAGCCTCAAATGTGGCCTGAAGCCACACTGCACCCACCCCAACCTAAAAGAGCTGGGCCAAACAGGAGCAGGGAAAAATGCTCCTTTTTGGCAACCAATTTAGGATTGTGGCGGCAGCCCGGATCAGCACTGGGCATGTGTGGTTGCCACAATCCCACAGCGATCAGGGCAGGAGTAGCCTCTAGCTGCTCCTTTTCCCCCATCTGCTTGAGGCCTGTGTTGGTGCAATATAACTTCTATTATGGTTGTGGGAATAGATTAGTGCATGTATCAGCTCAGTCCATGTTACTTTCTCATGAGTTCAGGTGCATCCCATTTAGGGATATAATTTTTCCAGATATGGTTCTCAAAGAAAGCAGCAAATATTTTT
>NW_024845142.1:0-1045 GCF_019175285.1 Sceloporus undulatus
TAAAAGGAAAAGAAGAAGTCAAGCCAATATGTATTCTCTGCAGCTGCCGTCTTCACTTTTTAAGGATCTAAGTCCACAGAGACTCCACAGCTGTTAGTCACTTCCAGCTAATCCCAGATCATGACAGAGATATAATGCATACCTTGCAAACGAACAAATCTGACCCATGCTGAGTAATAGATTTATTTTTTTACCCCCACATAAAATGTGCCCTACATAGAGCAAGGACATTTCCACAAGGGGATTTCCTCTACTCTTATTTTTTCCATTCAGCAAACAGCAGTGGCAGGCTGGCACGGTGCCCACTGGAGTAACACAAGAGCCTTGCGTGGGTGCTTTTCAGGCAGGGAACCCGCCATGAGGAAGTCATTTTTAAAACACACACACACCAACACAAAGTTGTTTCCTCTCCTTGGAAGCTTACATCAATATGGTTTGTAGAACAATCATCGATCATCGGTATCATCGCCAACTTGAGAGAGCAGCTTAAATTGCATCCAGAATTTGGAGAAAGCTCTAAAGCACTGAAACTCTAGCCTTCCAGGTATTTTGGACTTCCAACTTCCAGAACCCCAGACTTTTGGCCCAGATGGCTGAGGCTTCTGTGAGCTGAAGTCGAAAACACCTGGAAGGCCAGAGTTTGGAAATCACTGCTTTAAAGTCTTCCACAGAGCTAGATATCCAAATATGAGAAAGCAAAGGGGTTCCCCCCCCCTCAATTGTGCAATTACTTATTTAACTTCTATTGCACTATCTTGCAACACTGGATCCAAGGTGACTCACAACATAGATTAAAATAGAATAAAGATTTTTACAAATTATAATAAAGTAGGCCCTCCTACTTTAGAGGCACAGGACTCCCGTGAAAGTGGAAAAAACACAGATTTTTTAAAAAACTACTTTTTAACCTGGGAGGCCACCTCTCTAGGAATCCTCAGGTCCTCCAGCACAACTCTATGGTCAGCAAGTGCCAAGGGTTGACCACATAATCATACTGGAGGACCTACAAATGCCTAGAGAAGTGTTTTTTCTAATAATCTCCAGA
>NW_024845143.1:0-1045 GCF_019175285.1 Sceloporus undulatus
AATAGAATCCTTTATATAAGATAGCAAAATCAAGGTCTGCTTTTTGGAATTCTTTAAAAAGTATTTTGAAGCCATGGCTGAAACTTTGGATACAGAGATACAGGATACAGTACTTGAGAGTTTTGGTGGTGTTTGTTTTTTAACAGAACTTAAAATGTTGTGCAAATCTCTTTACAAATTTACACAAAAAGACTGAGAGTATTTAAAAGAAGAAGGTGAGAAAAATTGAAACTGATAGATTCATTCACCCCTAAGTCAGGGAATAGCAGATATAACAGTGATAGGAAAATCTAGTTAAAATCAATAGTTATAAGCTAATTTGGGTATTTTCTAAAGGAAAAAGACAGCTTAATTTTTTAATTAGGTAATTGACTTGAATTGTCCTTTGAGTATTAATATTTCAAAATTAAGTTCTCAATTAGATTATAAATTAATTAAGTGAAAGACAAGGTTAAAAGAACCAACAAAATTACACATTACTCTGCTGGATCTTTAACCAAAATCTAGTATACTTAATTTAAAAAACAAACAAAAAAACTCTCTCTTGCATTTTTTTTTTAAATCCTTTAAGGATTGGTCATTACAACATTTAGGTGTCAGAATTTTAACTGTTTACTCAAAAGTAGTTGCAAGGGTTTAATTATGTTAAGAGGAGCACTGGTGGCGCAGTGGATAAATGCCTGTACTGCAGCCATTTACTCAAAACCACAAAGTTGCGAGTTCGAGACCAGCAAAAGGGCCCAAGCTTGATTCAGGCTTGCATCCTTCCGAGGTCGCTAAAATGAGTACCCAGACTGTTGGGGGCAAATTAGCTTACTTGCCAATTAGCTTATTTGCTGTTCACCGCTATGATCTTTGGAATAGCAGTAAAACAAATTATTATTATTATTATTATTATTATTATTATTAAGAGATTAATCAGTACACCCTCCTGAACCCCCATGTAAGGAAAAAAAGTGCATGCTCGAGCCCCATTAGAAGTAATGGGGCTCATGCACGCGGCGCGCCACAGCATGCCACAGGTGTGTGCCCCATTACTTCTAAT
>NW_024845144.1:0-1045 GCF_019175285.1 Sceloporus undulatus
GTCCGTCCATGAATCTGGCAAATGGCCTGACTGTATATTATTCATCACCATCTGCAAAGGATTTTCTAACTCTTCTACAAAGGTTTTGTAGAATTCTGCAGGGAATCCATCAGGCCCTGTGGCCTTGCCTCTCTTGGATTGTTTTATTGCATCTCTAATTTCTTGAAGAGTTATATCTCTATTTAATGCTTGTTTTTGCTCTTCCGTTATCTTAAACACACTTTTTCCATCTAAATATTTTCTTATTTTAGATTTATCAACATGGGATTGCCTAAATAAAGAATTATAATAATTGACAAAAATTTGTTTAATTTCCACTTGCTTGCTGTATTTATTTCCATTATGTTTTATCTTCAATATCTGTCTTTTTTGGGTTTGTTTTCTCAGTCTATGAGCCAGAAATTTGCCAGGTTTATTCGCTGATTCAAAATACCTTTGCTTTATATATTTCATTTTTTTATTTAATTGTTCTGTTAGGAGTAAGGAGATCTGATTTCTTATTGTTTTAATGTCTTTCTCAAGCTCTTTCCCCCTTTAATTTGTTTTTGTTTTTCTTTGTCCTTTAGCTGTTCCAATAGTTCTGACATTTCCCTATTTCTTTCCTTTTTCTTTTCAGCTCCTTTTTTAATATATAAACCTCTTATAACGGGCTTCATAGCATCCCATACGATGTGAGTTTCAACTTCTTTATTTAGATTGTCTTTGAAATAATTTTTTATTTCATTTTTAATTTCTAAAGTAATATTTTCATCATTTAACAGTATATCATTCAGTCTCCAATTGTAGCTCTTACTTCCACAACCTATCTCTATAATAATAGGTTTATGGTCTGACATAATGTTTGGTAGAATATCTACTTGCTTCACTTTTGGACAAAATATTGGTGAAATTAGAAAAAAATCTAGTCTGGCCCATGAGTCATGTGGGCAGGAGTAAAAAGTATAATCCTTAGCTGATGGATTCTTGATTCTCCATATGTCACATACAGTGGTACCCCGGGTTACGAATTTAATTCGTTCCGCGGCGCCGTTCGTAACCCGAAAGA
>NW_024845145.1:0-1045 GCF_019175285.1 Sceloporus undulatus
TTGGGATAGTCAGTATCCTAATCAATCAATAATATTCCAGAAATGGCCTAAATTATATTGTTTATTACATTGTATATTATATTGAAAAGATTTGAGACAAACTGGATCTCAAAGGCTGTAGCTTTTTCTTGCTTGCAGAATTTAAAGTTTATTTCCTGGACTGAATTCTGAAGTACTGTATTGAAATATTGTTTGCAATGCACCATGTGTTTTCCTCCGCTTTTGTTTAGTCACTCTCTGGATGAGGGCTATTTTCTATTGTAGGTGACCTTTGCAGATGTGGCAGTATATTTCTCCGAAGATGAATGGAAACTTTTGACGAAGAAGCAGAAACTGATGTACAGTTCTGTTATGATGGAGAATTATGACAATGTGGCCTTTGTGGGTAAGGAACCTGAATCCATTGCCCTTCCTGTGAAGACTGAGGGCCCTTTCATAATTCACTGTCAGAGCGCTATGATTCCACTTTAGAATTATAGAATCAAAGGACCATCCGGGTCAATCTTCTGCCATGCAGGAATAGATATTCAAAGCATCCGCGAGAGATGGCTATCCAGCCTCTGTTTAAAGACCTCCAAAGAAAGAGACTCCACCAAACTCTGAGGGAGTATATTCCACTGTTGAAGAGCTCTTACTGTCTGGAAGTTCCTCCTAAAGTTTAAGTGGAATCTCTTGTCCCTGTGGCTTGCATGCATTATTCCATGTCCTTTTCTTTGTAGTAGCAGAAAGCAAGCCTGCTCCATCCTGAATATGACATCTCTTCAAATATTTGAACAGGGCTGTCATATCCACTCTTAACCTTCTCTTCTCCAAGCTAAACATATCCAGCTCCCTAAGTTGTTCCTCAGAGAGCATGGTTTCCAGATTGTTCAACATTTTAGTTTCTTTCTTCTGGACATGCTCCAGCTTCTAAACATCTGTTTGAATTGTGGTGCCCAGAACTGGACAAAGGATTATTGCAAGTGAGCCCTGACCAAAACAGAATAGAGTGGCACTATTACTTCCCTTGATCTTGACACTATACTCCTATTGATACAGACTAGGA
>NW_024845146.1:0-1045 GCF_019175285.1 Sceloporus undulatus
TATGGCCATCTGTCAGGGATGCTTTGATTTGGATTTCCTGCATGGCAGGGGGTTGGACTGGATGGCCCTAGTGGTCTCTTCCAACTCTACGATTCTATGATTCTATGATTATGTCATTCATAGTTTTAATCATTCTCCTTTTTCCCTTAGATAATCTATCAATGGAAGCCAACCATTTTTTACTTCATCCCTCTTGGAATCTTTTAGAATACAGGTAAGTTTATCTATTATATATTACCAATTTCATAAAATTTCCATTTGGTGACCAAACCTATCCCTTTTTAACATGCATGGGGAATTGGTGAAATAAGCTTTTCTTTCTCTTTTGCTGTTACTGCACGCTCAATACAGAGATCTCAGTAATGAATTCTGGAAGTAGTTGAAGTTTACCTTGCCTGGTAAAAGTAGGCATATACAGTTACAACAGAATAAAACTATAGTAGAATCCCATTCTCTCACAGCTCAATTTTTATCAGACTATTTATTGCAAACATGCTGCATACCAGCCTTTCTTCACTATTCCTCCCATGCTGCTGCTGCTTAAAAAAACCCCTTCCAAATAAACAGAGAACAAGAAGAAAAAGGCAGCTGGGTGGGTGTAAAAAATACTGTAAAAAGGAGTTTCTCTTGGGAAGCTTTGGGGCTCTGCAGTCCATCCCTTTTAGAGCCAGATCGGGGCAACTGCAAACATACGTCATGGCCCCGATCTGGCCATGCAAAAAGGAGAGGAAAAGGGCACCATAGCTGCTGTATCGTGGCTTTATGGTGCGCCTTTGGCACTGCATCATCTAAAAGCAGCACCAGAGGAGCACCGTGATGCCACATGCTGTGTGGTATCATGCCTCCTTGGGGGCAGATTCAGGAAGTGTGTCATGTAGATGCTATGCCCAGGTCAGTCTCAATGGCCGGTCTGCACAGGCTGTTTGATGATGGAGGTATGCATGTATTGATACATTAATGAATATATATATATTTAGAGAGGCAAATGAACCCTTCACCATTTTTTGTTTTCATGCACTGAGATGTTTTGGTTACCCACAAGGTC
>NW_024845147.1:0-1045 GCF_019175285.1 Sceloporus undulatus
TTTTCGAGGCTGAGTGCCCAAACTGCAACCCAAAACCCATTTATTTATTGCAAAGTGCCATGTACCTCTGGCTTTCTAGTAACAAACTCTGGCAAACTCTGTGCTGGGACGATGGCACATGTGCCCACAGAGAGGGCTCTGAGTGCCACCTCTGGCACGCGTGCCATAGGTTCGCCATCACTGGTATAGTGGTTCGAGCCTTGGACTATGACTGTAGAGACCATGACTTGAATCCCTGCTCAGCCATGGGTGACCCTGGGCATGTTACATTCTCTCAGTCTCAAAGTAAGGCAAAGGCTGAGCAATGGGTGGTCCTGGGCATGTCACACTCTCTCAGCCTCAGAGGAAAGCAAAGGTAAACACCCTCTGAACAAATGTTGCCCAGAAAACCTGTGATAGGTTTTCCTTAGGGTAACCGAAAGATGGAAATGACTTGAAGGCACACAACAATATGCTTCAGGCTGATATCTGAAAAGGATAACTTGTATTCTTTGTACAAAAGTGATAATGGAAATCCATCTTGAGCCTCTGGTTTATGATATGGGAACAAGATGCAAGACTGAACACAGAAAAGAGACTCAATGTCCCTTGCTCCCGAAAATATAGACCTTGTCTTCCTGTTAAACAAGAAAGAGATAGAAGACATAATCTTAGTTCTAGAGGAAACAAAATTGTTTAAACCAAGTGAAGTAACTACCTTACATGAAATAAAGTACCATTGCACACTGAGAAGTACAAGAGAGTTTATTCTTTAATATAAAAGTATTTATCTAGGCTCCACCTGAAATAGGCTTACAGCAGCTGTGAGCAAAGTGTTTCCTAGAAGCCACATGTAACTTGCAGCCATTTCCTCTTGTTAAAAAAAGATCACTCCTGGGCCTAAAATTGCCAAAGGGGCAAAAACATAGCAAAATGCCCTGGAGGGAATTTGGAGGTTGAAAATTGATTTTGGTTTAAAAGGGACGGTACAGCCTTCCAAATTATCCTTGGGGTTTAAAGCCTCTGAGGGAGAGAGAAGGCTGGCCCAGTACCATCAGGGGCTGGC
>NW_024845148.1:0-1045 GCF_019175285.1 Sceloporus undulatus
TATCTCTTCCCTCATTGCAGCTGGAACATAGATCATGGAGTCTTTGACCCAAAGCCCTCGGTCATTCTGGGCCAACCAGCCTTTATTATTAATCAACCACTCATCAGTTTCAGAAGCTTGCTTTATCTTTAACAACACCATGTCCAATTCTGTAGGAGGCTTGTCTCCCTCCTTCTTAGCCTGACTGCGTGTAACTACCGCTAGGCCCAACTGTTCAGGTGTGAACATAGTCTCAAGGGGAACAGTCTCCTTCCCCATGTGTTGGGACAGTCTGGACAAAGCATCAGCCAAGATGTTTTGTCGGCCTGGAAAGAACTTCAGTTTAAATTTATATTTGTAAAAGTCCTTGGCCCACCGCCTTTGCTTGGGGTGAGTTTTCGAGGAGCCTGTAGAGCTTCCAGATTACGATGGTCTGTCCACACCTCGAACTGGTGGGGTGCCCCTTCCAAAAACTGTCTCCAGCTGTCAAGTGCATGCTTAATAGCATAGGCCTCTTTCTCCCAGCAGGGCCACCCTAACTCCCCCTTTTGGAATCTCCTGGAAAGGTAAGCACAGGGCCTTGGTAACCCATTGTTGTTTTTTTGCAATAAAACAGCCCCCATAGCATAGTCACTGGCATCAACTTGAACCACAAATGGCTTATCAGGATCTGGATGTAACAAAATGGGTTCAGTGCTGAACAGGCGCTTCTGCTGATCAAAAGCTTCCTGACATTTGTTTGACCAGTGAATGGGTGTTGAAGGCTTGGGCCGTTTCTTTTCTTTGGCCCCTGCCCCCACCCCCTTCGAGTCTAACATTTTGGTCTTAAGCAGGTCCGTTATTGGCAAGGCAATCCTAGCAAACTCTGGGATAAATTGCCTGTAAAAATTTGCAAATTCTAAGAACTTTTGTACTTGCTTTCGGGTTTTGGGGGGCTCCCAATCCAACACAGTCTGTACTTTGGCGGGGTCCATTTCAATCCCTTGATTGGACACTCTGTACCCTAGAAAATCCAGCCGGTCAGTGTGGAAGTGGCATTTGGACAATTTTACATAGAGCTGGTTTT
>NW_024845149.1:0-1045 GCF_019175285.1 Sceloporus undulatus
CCTCTGCTACCACTTGTTAGAGAAAAAGATCTTTGGGATGGGTGATGTCTCGTTCTGCCGGTGGTTCTGAACTGGTACCAACTGGAACAGATGCAGTCTTCTTAGCTACTCAGGAACAAAGTAACTTCAACACAGATTTTCACTCAAATGAGGGTTTATTGACTTTGTTGCTATTTACACTTTACAGCAGGCTACTATACATCAATTCTCTTTCAGAGTCCATGCTAGAAGCTTGAATGTGACATCAGTCTTTGTTCTCTCACAAGATCATCTTTCCCACCAAGTGGACACACCTCTTTCCCATGAAGTCACCACACTACACAGGAGCATAACAATAATGCATTTGTTGATATTATGTCTCAGCACATGTCCTTGAAGACTTGCTCTTCCAGGCCTAGACTTTCTGGCCTTCAACAGGAACCATTTTAAACCTTAATTAACCATTGCCACATCTGAACATTTTCCATACAAATTAGAAATATATTTTAACAAACTTCATATCTTTTTGTGCTAGAAAAGGGAAAAGTGTAGAAGGACTATGTATCTTGCAGGTATTAAATTGGCATAGAATTTGGGGGAGAAGGCGAATTTCACTGAATTACATCCAAATAGGTGTGTCTTGTGTGTGCACCATCTTCAAGTCGCCTGTCAATGTATGGTGACCCCATGAATTTCATGTGTCTTCACAGGCAAGGAAAGACTCAGCCATGGTTTTGCTAATCCCTTCCTCTGAAATATAGCCTGCAGCACCTGACCTTGGTTGGCAGTCTCCCACTCCATTACTATCCAGGGCTGACTCTGCTTAGCTTCTAAGATCAAATGGACATTGGTGCCTTTAGAGTTTTTAGGCCAAATACACCTACACTACAAGTGAATTCCCACAACTCTTGTGCAGCTGCTGTGTCTTCCCAGATACAGACACATCTTGGAAATCCTTGAGTGAAAGGGCAATGGATGGCATTATGGAGAGCATCACTTTCATCAGCCCCAACATGGAGCCCTAAGCCTCTTCCTCATGTACTGAAGACAGACAAAATAGAATGGA
>NW_024845150.1:0-1045 GCF_019175285.1 Sceloporus undulatus
CTCCTGACCTTTGCATCCACCTGAGCCATCAGATGAAGATGAAGAGATGAATCCAGGAGCACTCCCAAACTGCAGACAGAGTCTTTCAGGGGAAGTGTAACTCCATCCAGAACTGGCTGACATAACTCCATTCCCAGATTAGGGGTCCTTCTTATAGTTGTAGTTGTAGTTATAGTAGTAATGGGTTATAGAAAGCACGTAATGGAAAATGATAGAAGGGCAGATGGAGTAGCTTTTAGATGAAGGAGGGCATTTGGAGAGGGGCTGGGGTTGCAGCTGTAGACTGTTTATCAAGGAGGAGTGAAGCTGGCTTGGGAACACCGCTCTTCAAGGGGAGGCTGTCTGGGAGAAGGGAAGGGAAGTATACACAACCTTGGTATCTATGCAACCTCCGCTTGTGTTGCTTTAGCTTGGGAATTGGGGGCTGGCTTAGGGAGAGGTTGAGCAAGTTCCTTTGGACTTCAGACTTTGCAAAAAGGTGTTAATGGATGTTTCTGCCTGGATTCATCAATAAAGCTTCTTTTGTTTCAAATGAGTTTGATTTTTTGAGCACAGGACTGACTCTAGATCTCACATTGCAACCTCAGGCTGATGGCCCTTGCCTGAGAGATTGAGACTGTCCCATTCTGTCCTCAGTCTGCTGCTCCTTACCTGAACCATTGAGACTGGCCCATTGTGACTTCAGTTTGATGCTGCTTGCCTGATAGATTGAGACAGGACTATTGTGATTTAAGGCTGGTACTCCTTTCCTGCAGGAATGAGATGGGGCTATTGTCACTCCAGACCTGGAGGATTGATACTGGTCCATTATGACCTCAGGCTGAGGCTCACTGCCTGAGAGATTGAGACTAGCGCAATGTGACTTCAGGCTGTTGCTCCTTTCCTGAAAGACTGGGAATGACTCATTGTGACCTCAGGCTGATTCTTGTTGCCTTAGAAATTGAGACGGACCCATTGTGACTTCAGGTTGGTCCTCCTTACCTGAATGAATGAGACTGGACCATTGCAATCTCAGACTGATGCTCCTTTTCTGAAGGACTGACAC
>NW_024845151.1:0-1045 GCF_019175285.1 Sceloporus undulatus
ATAGAAAGGCGGACACAATACAAAAGAGGAGAGGGCAGAAGTCTCCAGGGATAGAGATAAAGTGGAATACACACACACACACACAAACATATCCAGGGTTTCCTATGTCTCCCCAGATTCCGTTTGGGAAAGAGAGAAGGAAAGGCTCTATTTTCCCCCAGATCGCTGTGCATCCAGCCTTTCTCTGTTACAAATGGTGTTCAGTGGTTCTCCTCAAACAGAGGTTGCAATCCACCGGGGGGGGGAGGGGGGGAGTCTATGCGAATGGAAGAAAATGGTGCTGGCGATGCAGAAAGAGACCAAAGAGGGTGACACCCCAGGCCAGCCCATCGCGCTCCTCTCCTCCCATCCAGTTAACCCGATTTCAGAGGCTGATCGTTCCTATTTAGATACTCCGATTCCTGTCCCGAATCAAGGAAAAAATGTAGGTTCGACCCTTCTATTTTTTTAACCCGCGTTAAATGACGATAACACGGATCAAATAAAAACCTGCTTTATGATTCGATTTTAGGTGGGAACAATTGCGGGTTACTCTAGAACTGTTCTAGAGTTAATTCGGTTTCCAATAGGAATGCCTCACCTTGGATTCGATTTGAATCCCAGCGTATCAGCCAGTGGGAATCACCCCTTTGTATATTTTCCTAAATAGTTCCTAACTACATTTAGTCGTTTTTAAAAATCTTTTATTTGCTAGTTAGGAATGTGCAGAAATTGTAGGTTACAATTTAACATTTGACAGTCTTGCCTGATTTACACTTCCTGGATTATTCACAAGACCACATACGGCATCCTCACATTGACAGAGAGCTACAAATTTGTGAGAAATGTACACGTTTCTAAAGTGTTCATAGAAAATATCTGCATTTAAAATATGGACAATGTACTACTTAAACATTAACTGAGTGGAGTCAAATGTGTCCGTTTAATATATACAGTTTAAAATGTGCATACTGTCCAAATCCCTACTATTGGTTGTTCATATTTTATTCTGGATTATTTTATTTTATTTGTTAACCACCCTGAGATATGCCTTGTGATATGTAAC
>NW_024845152.1:0-1045 GCF_019175285.1 Sceloporus undulatus
CGAAAATCCATGCCACCAGTGACTTTCTCGGCCCCCAATTTGCAGTTTCTGTATTAATTCCTACCACGGATCAATTTTCACTTCTATTTAGGAGGGTTATCTGCACTATTGCGTCCTAACACCACTTTACTATGCCACTATACGTAATGAGACTTGAGCATCCACAGGTTTGGTATTCCGAGAAGGTCCTGGAATCAAACCCTAACAGATACCAAGGTCCCACTGTAAGAATAAGAATAAGACCCCATTGTATATATCATGGGACTTGCGCGTCCATGGAGGAGGGAGATCTAGGAGACAACCAGAACGGATGCCAAGAGACCACTGTGTCGGGGACACAGATAAAGAAAAGGAGGAATGACCAAGGCTCTATCTACTCATGGGTAGGAAAAGACTGGACCTGGGGAGGGCTGAGGTGGATTTCTCTCAGGTGTCGCCCTTTCGCTCTGTTGGAAATCAAAGGAGAGTTTTGCTGACCCTTTGCAAGGTATGATGCCACATATTACAATTTCCAGTTCCCTAATTTTTCCCCTTCTCTGTATTCATCCCTACAGAACAAGGAAGGGGTTTATCTTGTGTGCCAGACGGTCTCTGATTTTCTCCCCTGAAATGAAGGAGACCATTACAGGTGCTATAGCCCCGAAGCATTGAGATCTCATGGCAGAGAGGTTTTGGGAATCGTCAGAAGGAATTCTCCCCTGCCTCCCTATTTTCACTCCTGGGGGGCTAGAAGTCCAACAGTGCAGCTCCCCGCTTCTTCCCTTTTTCTCTTGACAATGCCCACGATGAACACACTCAAAAGACTTGGTTATGACCTTTAAAGCCCATACAATCCGCCCCGCACTCTCAGATGGGTTGGGAAGCGATTGCTAAGGGTTCCCAAGACAAGATACACCTCGTCTTCTCAAAGGGCCTTTTCTGTCTCGGCCCCGCACACCTGGAACTCTCTTCCTGACCAGCTCCGCTCTGTTACCTCCTCCCTTGACCTGTTTAGGAAGAAGCTGAAGACCTGCCTCTTCCAACAGGCTTTTCCCCATGCGTTGTG
>NW_024845153.1:0-1045 GCF_019175285.1 Sceloporus undulatus
ACTTTCAAAGGTTAAAAGGAAACCTTGAGCTGCTTGGCACCTTAGCTTAAGACTATTATTATCACTACAAGTAAGAGTAATAGCAGAGGCAGCACTACTACTCAACAGGTACAATTGATAGAAGCACAGAAGACAGTATTCTTGGTGGCTGCTCCCAAGCTTTGGAAGTCTCTCCCATGACAGACTGTGGTAATTCCCTCCTTGGAGTCCTACTGTCTTCAGGTGAAAACTTTTCTATTCTGACAGGCTTTTAGGCTTGACTATAAGGGCTTTTAATAGCATGCTCTTTTACATTTAAATAGTTTTAAATGTACATACATTTTAAATTCTATTTTAACAATGCATCTTTCTATATGTTTATCTCTTTATGTGTGTTTATCTGTTTAAATTATGGTAGCTGCTAGGGACTCAATTTGGTGGGGAAGGCAGGATATAAATTAGTAACTAATAATAATACTGGAGAGAATCTTGTTTGGAAGTTACATCATTGTAAGTGGACTTACATATGCTGGAATTAGAATTGAGCAGTTTCATTATGTTTGTATCCAGGAGAGGGCAGCTGTCACATTACTATCTAACAGAGCTGACCATTGTGCAGTGGGGCCAATGCACAACAGGACCAGTGTGCATCAGGCACTAACATACATTGGACATCAATGCACACTGAGCACTCTTGCCAGTGTTGTTGTTGTTGTGTGCATTCAAGTTGTTTTTGATTTATGGCAACTAGGGAATCATAGAATCATAGAATCGTAGAGTTGGAAGAGACCTCAAAGGCCATCCAGTCCAACCCCATTCTGCCATGCAGGAACTCTCAATCAAAACATCCCCGACAGATGGCCATCCAGCCTCTGTTTAAAGACCTCCAAGGAAAGAGACATGGTGGCTCAGCGATTAAGATGCAGACTCTGATGATGGCAAGATCAGCAGGTTGATAGTTTGAGGCCCAGAGTGAGCTCCTGTCACTAGTCGCAGCTTCTGCCAGTCTAGCTGTTCAAAAGCATGTAAAAGTGAAAGTAGATAAATAGGTACCACTTTAGGGGGG
>NW_024845154.1:0-1045 GCF_019175285.1 Sceloporus undulatus
TAATATGGCAAAAGGGACGAAGGAAGGAAGGAAGGAAGGAAGGAAGGCAGGAAAGAAAGAAAGAAAGAAAGAAAGCAGCCTTGACTTTAATGATGGGAGAATTCCAGATTAACTACCTAACTCTGATTCTTCTTAGATACAGTGGTTTGCATGGAAATTTAATATTTTGAAAATAGGAGGTGTACCTTAACTTTTATTTTAAAAGGAGCCACCCCCTTTTCTGGGGAGAGCGGCAAAAGGTAAGAACTTAGTCCATCCCAGGAGAACCTAAGAGAAGCACCAAACCCCACTACTCTTTCCTCTGCAATGCTACTTCTGGCATTTTTGAATGTCTGGCTAGGAAAATAGCAGTGTGTTTTGGCTTAGTCCAGGGGTAGGCAACCTACGGCCCGTGGGCCGCATGCGGCCCGCAGAGCCGTTGGGACCGCCCCCTGCTCAGTCCTGTTGCCGATTGCTGCCGCCAAAGGCCCCACGTGGCAGCCGCGCGGGGCCTTGAGCCTCTCGCTCAGGCCCCTCAGAAGCCGGGAAGGAGCTTGCGAAGGCGCGCGCGCGGGTGTCCTCGGCCTCCTTTCTGGCCTCTGAGGGGCTTGGAGGCCCCTCAGAAGCCGGGAAAGAGCCGGCGAGGACCCCCACGCGGGCGTCCCCCGCCTCCTTTCCGGCCTCTGAGGGGCTTGGATGCCCTCAGAAGCCAGTAAAGAGCCGGCAAGGATGCCAGCGCGGGTGTCCCCTGCCTCCTTCCTGGTCTCTGAGGGGCCTCCCCTCATTTTACAGCAGAGGGGCAGAGAGAGAGAGAAGTTGTGTGTATGTATGTGTAAGAGCAGTGTGTATGTAAGAGAGAGAGGTGTGTTTTGTGTGTGTGTGTGAGAGAGAAAGAGTTGTGTATGTCTTTGTGAGAGTGGGTTGTGTGAGAGGGTGTGTGAGAAGGCGAGGTTGTATGTGAGAGAGAGATGTGTTGTGTATGTGTGTATGAGAGAGAGAAAAGTGAGTTGTGTATGAGAGGGAGAGATAAAAGTGGGTTGTGTAAGAGAGAAGGAGGTTGTGTGTG
>NW_024845155.1:0-1045 GCF_019175285.1 Sceloporus undulatus
TAATAATGCAATAAAGTTTATTCGGTCATTGACCAGCAAAGTGACAATACATCACACTAAAAAAAATCAGATGCATTCAGGATGCATGTGAACAATGGAGATTTAACTCGGATTCATCCTGGATTATTAATCCAGGATGAATCCATTTTCACAGTGTGAATAACCCTGATGACTAACCCTCTTCCTGCTGTACTAGTTTTCTTGTCCTCATAATTGTGTGCCTTTTAAACTGCTATTGCCCACCTTGAAGCCCAAAGGATTAGAGACCATTTTATTATCTCAGGGTAACTATCTCATTCTGCCAATACAAAACAGTGTTGCTCCATGCCCCCTCCAAAAGCAAAGAAGACTATTTGTTTCATGTGGGAAATGATAAGTACAGGTCTAAAAAATAGGTGGAATCGGGATAGACACAGCCTAGTTAAATGCTGGCCCTCTGATGCGGCTAACTAATGCTGCAATTGATACCTACGTTGAAGGAAAATTGCTAAAGGGATTTCCTTGCCTTAGCTGCTGCTGCTGTTGTTATGTGCCTTCAAGTCATTTCCAATTTATGGAGACCCTTAGCCAAACCTAGCACTGAGTTTTTGTGGCCAGATTTGTTCAGAGGAGGGTTGCCCTGGCCATTTTCTTAGGCTGAGAGAGTGTGACTAACTGCCCAAGGTCACCAAGTGGGTTTCCAAGAGTGGGCTGATAGTAAATCCCATTAATGTCAATGATGTTTGCTTCTGGGAAGATGCATCTAGGATGGTAGTGTTATGAAAAAGCATAGGACTCTTCTTGCCAGGAGTAGGTCTTGCACTTGGCTGCCCTATAAACAAGGAAAATAGAATGAAATAATAAAGCAAGGAGGTAAGTCGGGCATTAAAGGGATGCGAGGGGGGTCTGGATGTGGTCTCAGGGACTATATACCATCCATGCTGAATCAATCAGATTGGAAACATGATGCTATAAATAATACAAACTATATGATAGATAATGATATAAATAATGTTTATCTTTTTGGGACAAAAGTCACAATGTGTACAACGAAATATTCATAGTA
>NW_024845156.1:0-1045 GCF_019175285.1 Sceloporus undulatus
ATTGATTGCTATGACCATGGCCCTGCAATGGACTGAAAAGAAAAAAGGAATTGCTATGTACACAGAGTCTAAGTATGTTTTTCTGACTCTCCAAGTGCATTAAAATCTGTACAGAGAAATAAGATTTCTTACAGCTGAAGAAAAAGAAATCACACATGCAGATGAAGATAGAGAATTATTAGAAACAGTATGGAAACCTGAAGTTTTGTAGTAAAGTACAAGTACTTGCTTGGAGAAGAAATGTCTGAGCAGACCAAGCTGCAAAAGGAGCAGCTATGAAGAAAATCACAGTCATGCCTGTGTTGGTAATAGATGTACCTGATCTAGATTATGCCTGGGAAGAACAAGGAGAAGCTTCCATTTGAGATTATTGGAAAAGCAAGAGGATGATACATCCTCCCAGATTCACAAGCATGGATGCCATCACAACTTGGTCAAGAAGTTGTCACCTACATGTACAGTCAGTGTCACTTTGGAGAAGAGACACTGAAATATTTGAATGAACTAACTTTATATGTTAACTGGCTCTCAAGTCTGTGCGGAGATGCCTCCAGAGGTTGTGTGATCAGAGCTAAGTCAAACTCCTGCAAGAGATTTGTGCCACAGCCCGAAGTTGTACTTGAAGAAAATGTGCCTGGAAATCAGAAGCAAGTGAATGATAATGTTGTCAATTGTCCTGTTACACATGAGACAACCACCTCTTCCCCTGACTATAGAGACTTTGGGACAAAGGGGGGAGATAACTCTTGAAAGACAACTTAGAGAGCTAAACCAGACTGTTTTAGAACTCAGCCAGTATATAGAACAAGTGCCAGTGGGGATAACTACTCCTATCCATGGGCACAAGCCAGAAGATTAGGTTGGATAAAGAGTTATAAAGAAGATACCTTAGAAAAGCATGGAAAGTTCCATTCATGGTTTTACTAACCACCCCACTGTTTTAAAGCTTAAAGGAAATCCTGTTTGGATCCATTGGAGCAGAGCCAAACCCGCTGCCGCAGAGGGATGGACAGTTACCAAACCAGAGGGACCTAAAGATGACCCT
>NW_024845157.1:0-1045 GCF_019175285.1 Sceloporus undulatus
AGCGGCCAGAGGCCACTTTGGCCATATCAGCACAGGACTGCAGTGACCGCCCGGCTTGTTCTCAAAGTGGCCCACCACCTGCAGTCCCAAATTGTGCCACTCAGGAACTGGAATAAAATTGCTCCTTTTTGTGGCAGCTTCAGGCTTGCTTTGGCAGCCTCAGAGCAGCTTCCAGCTCTTTTGGGGGTGGTCATGTAAACACCATGCCCCCCCCCCAGTGGCCAGAAGCTGCTTGTTTTTGTCCATGTTTGGGGCCAACGTCTCTGAAAATGGAACAGTTTAAATGGAGACTTAATGAGTACTTTTGAGAATGGGATTATTACAGCAATGCAAAAAAAACAAAAAACCCTGAGGTGATTTTTTGAACTCAGTTAAAATAAGCACACAAATACCACAATAGTTTGGGTTGCAAGCAAAGCTTATATGAGAGAACAATTTATAAAATATTGCTCCAGACTGAAAAAGGAAAAAGAAGCCAAAAAAAAAAAATGAACTGCTGGTGGAGATACAAAATCTAGGTAGAAAACAGAAGGAAAATATTAATAAAGAGATTCAAACAAAAATGTTACTTCAGCAACAGTTCTCACTGTTCACAGTTTTAAAAATGAATGTCATGCTACTATATCTTAAGCAAAAGAATTTTAAATTTGTAAATAAACTTGGGAAGTGGCTCTCTTAAAAGCTGAGATAGGAAAGGACAAATAAATTTGTTACAAAGAATAGGAAAGAAGATCAGTTTGTAATGGACAATACTGTATGAAAATACTAAAAACCTTTGAGTAATATTATATAGGTATATATTTGAGGCAAATGAAAAAGTCTCAGATATGGAAGACTATTGGGATAGACTCCAACTGGATAAACTGCATCGGGAATAAAAGGAAAATTTGAATGTGCCTGTACCAACTATGCAGCTTGTTCAGGCAATCAAAAGGTTAAATCTGAAAATGACTTACTTCAACCACTCCAGATGGTACACGATGGAGTATTATATAAAGGATGGATCCTAAACTCTTGTAGAAATGCCTATATTACAGTGATTCAT
>NW_024845158.1:0-1045 GCF_019175285.1 Sceloporus undulatus
CTGTTGTAAGCTGTCTTGACTTGTCCACTCGGCCCCTTTCTCTTCAGTATTGTCAGCAACACTTTCTTGTTTGTGGACCATTTAATCTCAGTAACCCCTGGACATCTTACGGATATCAAATTTGAGACTGGTTTTGAATTCAGATCATGGTTTGGGCTGGACATTCTCCATCCACTGAAGAAAGGCTTTTTCCCCTCCAGATCCCAAAGAGGGCTCTTATCCTGGTTCAACAGGACAGAAGTAGTGACCCCTCTCTCCTAGGCAGTGGAGCTCTATGGGGTGAGGATAGGGGCCCAGGAATCAAGAAGAATGCCCCAGGAAGAAAATGGCAGACCCAAAGGCCAGAGGGAGCTAGGAGCTGGCATGGGTCAGGGGAAGTGGGGAAGCCCTGAAGACCCCTGAAGACCACAGTCCAATCTACTCACAGAGGGTCTCCTTTGGGACCAAGATCTTTGCTTGAAGGAAGGAAGATAAAAAGATGTAAGACAGCAGCCTCCCTATCTTCCTTCTCTCTTGAAATCAGGAGGACTCTTCAGTTGGAAATGCTAGTCAGCCAAATGGAGAGATCAAGAAAAACAGACCTAGAGGTGACCTCTGAACCTAAGCAGCGGTCGGATTTAAAACCAAACCCAGATCAAACCAACCGGGTAAAGATTTCCAGAAGAGCCATCTCAGTCTCTGAAGTCCTCCTCATGCCCAACTGCCAACTAGAATGTCCACCAAGGAAAAGTCAGTTGGAGCTTCCAGAGCACTGTTGAGAAAGCGTCATTCATGACCTCAGAGGTCAGGATTTAAAGGCATATTATCCTCTTTCTCCCTGAAACAGTCCCAAAGGCCTCTTTCAAACATGCCATCAAGGCAAAGGGGAGACATGAACACAGCAATAGAGAAGCAGTCATTGTGGCTGTCTTGCTGCTGGCCTGGTAGTTCCCCCAAAGCCCAAAGGAAGAAAAGTTGGGGGCAAGAACTGGGAGTGTATGGCTTTTGAAGATGTTGCTGGACTGCTCACACCAATCTGCCCAGGCCCTGATTGAAGAATGATGGG
>NW_024845159.1:0-1045 GCF_019175285.1 Sceloporus undulatus
TTTGTTCCTACCACCATGTAAAAAAGTGATTGTCTACTAAGTCTTTATTAGCTTTTTGGAAGGACTGGAAACCCTAGATTGCTTTATTTTTTTGAGAAATAACAAAAGTTATGATTAGATTATTGGTTTTGAAAATTAGTAGAAGTTAAATGAACAAATGAAGTGAAACATCTACAGAGAGTGAGATCAAATTTTAGGAAATACCATGTAACTGCAAAAAAGACAACTGGAAGCCATTTTGTTGTTGTTGTTAAATATTGTACTGTGGGCCCTTAGTATTTGCTGACATTTGGTTCCAAAGTCCCCCATAGATACCAAAATCTGTGGATGCTCAAGTCCCATTAAATACAATGGCATAATAAAATGGTGTCCCTTATATAAAATGGCAAAATTGTGATTTGCTTTTTGGAATTTACACACACATACACATATATTTCAGTATTTTCAAGCCATTGATGATTGAATCTGTGGATAAAGAATCCATGGATACACTCTTTCAGTTCAATATCTAGTTTAATTCCTTTCAGATTTACTACTATTTACTATACGAATCCTTGGGTACGGATGGCCAACTGGTTTCTTTTAGTGTGTCTTTTTATATACAGATACTATAGTTCATTTTGTGTCTCTTTGTGTGTTTTACTCAACTTTTTTAGCATATATAGAATTTTAATAAAAATGTTTTTTTTTAAAAAAATACAAGGATGACTGCCCTTCTTTGAACTAGGAAGTAAATTGGAAGTTCCTAACTTCCTTCTTAGGAGAAGATCTCTCCTGGCCCTAAAATGGCCTAAGTGGAATGGTCAAAATGAAAGTGCCTCCCATTTTTCTTAGCAGGCATAGGACATTTTTTAAACTGACCTCCCATTTCATTCTGAAAATGATTTAGAGGGTGCTGGGAGGCAGCAGGAGCCTCACAGATGGCATGGAGTGAGGCACTTTACCCACTCCAGACCTGCACCATATTGTCATTGCTGTTTCTTTGTAAGAAACAACCTTTTTTTTTTAATTGGCACGTTTTTGTATTTGTCGGCTTCTCTTTCTA
>NW_024845160.1:0-1045 GCF_019175285.1 Sceloporus undulatus
CTGATATCAATGTCACCATTAAAGAACCAAAAACACACAGAAAAGGCACTTTGGAAAGTCACACTCTCTTGGCTTCAGAAACAGTGCGTGCATGCCTCTCAAGCTGATTCTCATCATCATCATCATCATCATCATCATCATCATCATCATCATCATCATCATCATCATCATCACACTATCACTGTCAAAATATGGGAGACTTGTTAGCATTAAAAGCACCCAAAACACACTTTGGAAGGTGACACTCTCTCGGCTTAAGAAACAGTGCCTGCATGCCTCTCAAGCTGATTCTGATCATCATCATCATCATCATCATCATCATCATCATCATCATCACACTATCATTGTCAAAGCAAGGGAGACTTGTTAGCTCTTAAAGCACACAAAATAAAATTTAAAAAAACCTTGAGGCCTCTGGCCACTCACCACCTCCTCCTTCTGATCCCCCTCCTCCTCTTCCTCCTCCTTCTTCTACTCCCCCTCCATCTCTTCCTCCTCCTCCTCCTCTTCTTCCTCCTCTTCCTTCTTCTGTTCCCCCGCCTCCTCTTCCTCCTCCTCCTCCTCCTCCTTCTGCTCCCCCTCCATCTCTTCCTCCTCCTCCTCCTCCTCCGTCTGCTCCCCCTCTTCCTCTTCCTCCTCCTCCTCCATCTGCTCTCCCGTCCTTCTCCTCTTCCTCCTCCTCCTCCTTCTGCTCCCCCTCCTCCTCTTCCTCCTCCTCCTCCTGCTCTCCCTCCTCCTCTTCCTCCTCTTCCTTCTTCTCCCCCCTCCTCCTCTTCCTTCTCCTCTTCCTCCTCTTCCTTCTTCTCCTCCCTCCTCCTCCATGTGCCGTGCAGCCTGGGAGTGGGGAGGAGGCAGAGGAGAAGGAGGTGGGTGGCGCGGGGCTGTGTGGGGAGGCAGGGAGGGCAGCGCGGGGCCGCGCAGGGAGGCAGGAGGGGCCGCGCGGGGAGGTGGGGAGGGCGGCACGGGGCTTTCCCCTTTGCCTCCTCTGCCCCAGGCCGCGCAGCCCTCCTCTTCCTCCTCCACGCAGTGGAGGAGGAGGAGGGCA
>NW_024845161.1:0-1045 GCF_019175285.1 Sceloporus undulatus
CGCCTCTCATTGGCGGAGATCAATGATTTGTAATAATTCTGTTTTGCCATAGAGAGGGCGCTTGAGAAGGAAGAAAGAACAAATTTGAAATGGATAAAATCAGCCCACTGTTTGGACTTTATTCAAAGACGTTCAGCTGCTCTAGAGCAGAACTGGAGATAAAGTTTCCATGAAATTTTAATGAGCTCATTTATGTTTGTAGGTTTACATTTAGTAATCATATGAAAACTGTGATATAGAAATTATTTTCAGTTGATTTTTTTTGTAGACTGCCTCGAGTTCTTTGGATAAAGGGCATGATATAACTATTTAATGATTAAAATAAATTTTGATATTATATCATTACCATTTAGTACTGAGATTTATTTTATTTTAATTTAATTGTTATAATATTTATATCCTGCCCTTTATCCAAAGAACTCAGAATACTGTGAAAGAATACTATGTCCAGTTCTGGGCACCACAATTAAAAAGGATGTTGAGAAGCTGGGGATGTTTAGCCTGGAGAAGAGAAGGTTAAGAGGTGATATGATAGCCCTGTTTAAATATTTGAAAGGAAGTCATATTGAGGAGGGAGCAAGCTTGTTTTCTGCTGCTCCAGAGAACAGGACCTGGAACAATGGATGCAAGCTGAAGGAAAAGAGATTCCACCTCAACATTAGGAAGAACTTCCTGACAGTAAGGGCTTCCTGACAGTGGAACACACTCCCTCGGAGTGTAGTGGAGTCTCCTTCCCTGGAGGTCTTCAAACAGAGGCTGGATGGCCATCTGTCGGGGATGCTTTGATTTGGATTTCCTGCATGGCAGAGGGTTGGACTGGATGGCCCTTGTGTTCTCTTCCAACTCTATGATTCTATGATTCTATAATTCTAAGCTGGAGCGTGTTCAAAGGAGGGTGACCAAAATAGTGAAGGGTCTGGAAACTATGCCCTATGAGGAATGACTAAGGGAGCTGGGGATGTTTAGCCTGGAGAAGAGAAGGTTAAGAGGTGATATGATAGCCCTGTTTAAATATTTGAAGGGATGTCATATTGAGGAGGGAGCA
>NW_024845162.1:0-1045 GCF_019175285.1 Sceloporus undulatus
CACACACACACATACATACATACACCATGAAGCTGGGCATCTCTTGGCTGGCTGGAGTGATGGGGCAGGCACCTGGAAGAGTGCCCAGCTCCATGCAGGGACCCTGGGCTGGCAGGGTGAAGGAGAAAGGTTGGGGTGGGGTTGTGGTGGCCCATAACTGGAAGGAAGGGGCAGCTTGAGGGTGGGTGGGGTGCCACACAAATGGAAATGGGACAGAAAAGCTAAAGGGCCAAAATACTGCTGCCCTTCTCCATTTTGAAGCCAAGCCCTCCCTTCAGTCCATCTGCCTTGGTCCAGGCCTCGGAGGTTGAAAGGAACTGCTGGACCTCTGACCCTTTCCCTCCACCCCTCCCTTCTTCTCCTTCTGTGTCATGTCTTTTTAGATTGGAAGCCTGAGGGCAGGGAACCGTCTAATTAAAAAGATTGTATGTATAGCACTGTGTAAATTTACAGTGCTTTATAAATAAAGGTTAATAATAATAATAATAAATCATCAGGGCTGTGAAACCCACCTGGAATTTCCCCCTCAGTCTTTATTAAAACGGGTCTAGCCCACCCACCCCCCATTTCTCCGAAGACCTCTGGCCTCGGACAATGCAACCCTGAGCCGTTCTGCTCTCCCCACACCTGGCCTGGGAAGGGCCCTCTCTACAGCAGCAAAAAGGGCCCAATGGGCCCCCAAAGAGAGGAGGCCATCTTGGGGCTCTTTAGCGTTAGGAAAGAAAGGGCAGGGGCAAAAGCATGGGGGGGGGGGGGGGGGGAATGAGGGAGGAGGCAGTGCTGGATTTGGGCGGGGGGGCTCTTTGGCACATTCCAGCCTGAGACAGCTTCGGAGGGGGGTTGACTGGGAGAGGCCAGCACCCCCCCCGTGACCCCTCCTCCATTCTCCCCCCCACCACTTTTCCTTACCAAACATCATCGACCAGCAAGACGGACCCATCCGGCATCATCGGAAGGTAACTGGCGTTGAAATTGGGAAGGATCCGGACGTCCCACACCGACATCTCCTCCTGGGAGGCCGA
Organism: Sceloporus undulatus; assembly: GCF_019175285.1. NCBI lineage: Eukaryota > Metazoa > Chordata > Lepidosauria > Squamata > Phrynosomatidae > Sceloporus > Sceloporus undulatus. The sequence continues at coordinate 1,023 of NW_024845162.1, forward strand.
GTTCAAAACTGGGGGGGGGGGGG
>NW_024845163.1:0-279 GCF_019175285.1 Sceloporus undulatus
GCACCTTGGTTTGCAACTCAAGAGGAGCTCAAAGGGGGTTTCTGGGGAGCTCCTCCATAGAAGGGTCCAGCCCAGGGAGACTCAGAAGTTAGAGCAGGTCCTAGTTGATGACAGATCAATAAATTCCTGTTGTTGAAATGTATATGTTTTTGTCATGTCTTCCTTGGTTGCCTTGTCATCTGTCTTACTTGGTTCTGAAGTCCCTTTCCCAGTCTGTTCTTAAGACTCCACTCTTAGATTAGTAGAGTCTCAAGCTGCACTGAAATGAATGAATGCATC
>NW_024845163.1:379-1045 GCF_019175285.1 Sceloporus undulatus
TAATAATAATAATAATAATAATAATAATAATTTAATGGGCCAGCTCTAGTTGGGACTAAGAATTGGATAGAGTCTAGTGTCTGTTTTCTTGTTTGTAGGCTTTCACTGCCAATGTGCTGGTCGTTCATTGTAACCATACCTATGCCATGGAGCTTTTAGCTGCTATCGAAAACCACATAGGATGGCTTTAATTTTGTAACCTGCCCCTACTAAATTACATAACTGTTGTTATACATGATGAGTAATAGTAGTATAAATGTCACAATCCTTGTTGCAGTGATCATTTTATCTCCTGCATTACTTTTTTTGGTCTTAAATATATTGATAGCCATTGTAATTTTCTTACCTTCCTGCTGTTCTATTTGAGAGAAATAAGCTCCTTTGCCTTAAAAAAAGAAAGGACAAAAGGTACCAATGTTCCTGCCATCCTCTAGCCATGAAAATAAAGTAGGAAAGAGTGTGTTCATGACCAAAGAGAAGCTCTGAAGGTTCCCTGCACAAGGATGGAAACTTGTGTCCTTTCAAATCTGGATAAACATCTACTATGCTTCCCATTCTCCTTTAACATGGAATGGACTAGCTGGGGATGATAGGACCTGGAAAACGATATAGATTGACACTCCAATGCTGCTCTATCCCTTTCCAGCAGAGTAACCCTGGGCATAT
>NW_024845164.1:0-1045 GCF_019175285.1 Sceloporus undulatus
GTCACTTCCAGCAAGAGAGGCCCCAAAGCAGCGTAGAAGGCAGCCGAGATGAAGTTCCTGAGAAAAGGGACCAGGGTTAGGATTGGCTTGACAAGAAATCCTGCAGCACTCAAAGAGACAGAGAACAGCATCCTGCTGGTAAGATACACAGGTGACATATGCCTCCTTTGGGCCGATGCAGAGGTGGGCATCCCCTTCCTCCCTCTGCACCAAACAAAGCCCCCTGGACTTAGCATAGATTCACTGTAGTTCCCCTACAAAAAAAGATACTCAATGCCTTCTTAGAGTAGTTGGGAATTAGGAAATGGGGAATTGGAGAGGGCCCTGGTTATGTTCCCGTAGCTAGATGTGAAATGAGTGCATCATAAATAAATAAATAAATAAATAAATAATCTGCTGAAACCTCCAGAGTTCATCAGTGCTTTTCCCCAGCATCAGCCACTTTCCCAAGAAGGCTGCATCCAAACTATAGAAATAAAGTACTTTGACACCGCTTAAACCTCTCAGTGCTATGGAATTCTGGGATTGTACCTTTGGGCCACTTAGCCTTCTGTGACAGATAGCTGATGCCACAATGAACTACAAATCCCAGGATTCCATAGGATGGAGCTAGGAGAGTTAATGTGGTTTCGAAGTGGATTATTTCTGCAGTGTAGATACAGCGTGAGTCGGTTTTAAAGGGATAGAAAGCACCCAATTCTTCTTTTTAATGGTTTTCCTTTAAAAAATAAGTAATTTGTTTTACTGCCTAATCCTTATTTTTGTTGTTGTTTGTTTCATTCTTGTAATATGAGTTATTCTGGTCTGTCTCCTTCCTTCTTCCCTGAAAACCTATTAATAAGGAAACTGGGGAGACTTTTAAAACCTCCCAAAGGAGCCACTTTTGACCTTGTTTGGGGGAGTAGCTTCCTCTTAGAAGCCAAAGCCCAATGTTTGTGAAGAATAAGAATAAGGCTGGTATTAAAACTATCCTCCCCATTTCTGATCCCTTTTAAAATCCATGTTCCCCAGAAGGAGAAGAGCTGTGTAAGAAAACCCTCTCAGA
>NW_024845165.1:0-1045 GCF_019175285.1 Sceloporus undulatus
CCTCCTTAAAACTGCCAATCCCAGAATGCAACAGGAGGCAGCTAGAGGAGTCAAAGTGGAATAGTAGCACTTTAAGAGTATAGTGTGATAAACATCTCAGTAGCTGACCTTAGGCAAATCACATTCAGCCTCAGATGAAGGTAAAGGCAAACCCCCTCTTAACAAATCTTCCCAAGAAACTTTCACAATACATTCACTTTACAGTTGTCCTAAGTCAGAAAAAACTTGAAGGGACAGAACAAACAACAACAACAACAATGAATGCAGAAAGATAGCACATATACTGGGATGTAGCTACAACATGCTCCCTCCATAGGAATGATTGCTTGAAATTTGCGGAGATCAATAAAAATGGATATATAAAGATAAGAGCATGCATACACGTGTGTGCGTGCACACACACAATATTTTGCTATATAGCAGAGTAGACATATTTTAATTATGTATATTATATTGTTATAGGTATGGTTACAGTTATTGTTGTATGCCTTAAAGTCATTTCCAACTTAGAGCGACCATAACATGAGCCTGTCATGAGGTTTGCCATTTCCTTCCTCTGTGTTGAAAAAGTGTAACTTCCGCAAAGTCACACACTGAGTTTCTATGGTTGATTGTGGATTTCAACCCAAATTTCTTTGAGTGGTAAGAGATTATCGCATTGACAAATAAACTGATTTCTTCCTAACAAAATACAGTCACAATTCAGGTTGCTACCAGGCATCATCACCCATAATTTACCACTGCTGCTGCCTGACAGGTGCAACCTGGCTGCATCTTAGGCCCCAGGCACACTTTGGAGGATGCTTTTCCAAGCCGGGAGCTTTACAACATGGGAGCTTATCACACTGATTTTTAACCCGACTAATCCCCAACAGGATACAGTTGGGTTGTGGGATGCAGGCAGGTATTATCGCTAGTATTCACTGCCAGTTCCACTGGGAGAGTGCAATCTGGCTGCATTCTGGATCCCAGGCACACTTAGGAGGCTGCTTTTCAAAGACAGCATGCTCCCAGCTTTGAAAAGCAGCCTCCAAAGCACAATCTG
>NW_024845166.1:0-1045 GCF_019175285.1 Sceloporus undulatus
TAATTTGGTACGTCAAATTCTCATACAGTACTTTGTACATGTGCTAGTGTAGCCAAAGGTCCGTTAGGGGAATTTTATTATGTTGTTATTAGTCCAAATATTGCAAGAGGGGGCTGGCTACAAGAGCCCTCCGAGATCGTCTCCCTATTTGTATACGGAGTAGACCAGGGCCTCCCAATAACTGAAGCTGAGACAGAATGCAATAACTAGATGTCTACTTTATTGAAATAGGGGAAAAACACATGCGTTGCGCATACACTCACACATACACTCAGGACTCAGGAAAATCAGGGTTGGAAAATTGGAACAGATTTCAGGCGTTACTAAGGGTGATGCTTACCAGAATGTAGATTCCCTCCAGGAAGCGAATGGAGTGGTGGACAGTGAGACAGCCTGCTCCGCAACCTGGGTTTGAGCAGAGATGCCGGCTACCAGAACAGAGGTCTGACTGACGTGGAGTAAGTAGACCTTGTAAATGGCGCGCTGAGCAGCAAAAGTGGGGACCTTTTATGGGCCAAATCTGGCCTGAGGGCAGAGAGTTTTGGTGATTGGAACAAAGGTGTTTAATTGCTTTCTTTCACCTGGATGTCTGGGTCTGATAATATCTATGACTTAAGTTGTTTGGACAACAGATTTGAGGAGGGGGGTGATTGCTCCAGGAAAGGCAAACATTTGCTCTCTCTGGCTGAAGATAATCCCTTCTTGCGACTTCTCAGACCTTCTGAGATGTTAATGTGAGAACTCCCTTAGGAGAGGTGTACATGACTTAGCGCCTTGCCCATGCTGGAGGACAGGCTTGGAGTCTGGCCAGGGGTCATCCAAGGGTTATCATGGATTCCAAAATTTATATGAAACCAGCATGGGTAACATTCGGTCCCACACCAGTGTTTGCCAGGCCATGCGCAGATGATTGCCAACATGGAAATCTCTTTAATTTTCAAAGGTTTCAAATGTTTTGGTTTGGTTTTTATACAATGACAGTGGTGAGTGGAGGGTTGCATGGCGAATTAACTCTTAGGTTTTACAGCAGACTTTACTAGAGCTA
>NW_024845167.1:0-1045 GCF_019175285.1 Sceloporus undulatus
TCTCCTTGGAGTATCTACTACTCAACGCTCCTTTTACACGTGTCTTGAATCGGTTGATGCTTGGGAAGATCAGTAAAGAAGTAGAAATAAGGTTCCTTAACTGGTCCCAGTGTATGTTAAGGGAAACCCTTTTATAATTCACTGGATGGAGGTAGAGAGATTTAAGGAAGTTTAAGGGTTTTCTGGGCTAAGAGCCATAATGTCTAAATGTCTAATTAACAATTTGTAATCCACTCTGATAGCCTTTTAGCTGAAGAAAGAAGTATAAAACTATTATTATTTATTATTATTATTACTATTATTCCAGGGCCGCAGTTTGGCTGCTTGGACCACCGGAGATCATCACAGTTGGAAAAGTCCATCTCACTCCAGAAAATAAAGGTACTTGAGGAGTTTGCACTCTGTGTCTTTCTGTAATAATAGCTACAAAACTGAGAATATCATTTGGGACATTTAGTCTTTTAAAAACAAATATTGCAGATTTAAATGCTGCTTTAAAACCTCTTTCCATCTGGCAGCTTTGTGCTGGTTTTGGGGGAAATGAGAAAGTGTTGGGAGGGAGGGACTGCCAACAGAATTAGGAGATGCATTGCAGGCTATGGACAGTTTGCGGCCAAGTAAGGTCCAAAACACACGGCAGCAATAGTCCAGTTTGAGAGCATTTTAACTGCCCTGGCCCAGTGCTAGGGAATCCTGGGAATTGGAGTTTATTGTGGCACCAGAGCTCTCTGACAGAGAAGGCTCAATGTCTCACAAAACTACATTTCCCAGAATTCCCTAGCACTGAGCCAGGGCAGTTAAAGCGATCTCAGATTGGATTATTGCTGCAGTGTGTTTTGGACTTAGGTGACCCTTGGCAAGTCACACTCTCTCAGCCTCAGAGGATGGCAATGGCAACCCCTCCCTGAAGAAACATGCCAAGAAAACCCAATGATAAGGTTTCTTTAGGGTTACCATAAGTTGGAATTGAATTGAAGACATACATGAAGAACAGATAAAAGTCTGCAATTATTTCCCAGGTTGTACATGGGAACGGGAGGCAGTG
>NW_024845168.1:0-1045 GCF_019175285.1 Sceloporus undulatus
CCATCATCCCCAGCAATTGTCCACCATCTCAGATTAACTGAGTTTCTTAAAAGAGAGATACTGAAGGCACAATTTCAAACAGTTCCAGTGAGAAAGAAAAACGGGAGAAGTCTCAAGAAACCAGGATGGATGACTAAGGAACTTTCAACCGAGATGAGTTTGAAACGGAAGATGTATAAGAAATGGAAAAAGGGGTAAATCACAAAAAAGGAATTCAAAGAAATAGCAGGCATTTGTAGGGTAAAGTCAGAAAAGCTAAAGCACAGAATGAACTCAGTCTTGATAGAGAGGTTAAGAACAATAAAAAGGGCTTTTTTGGATATGTCCGCAGCAAAAGGAAGAAGAAGGAAACGGTAGGTTCACTTCGTGGAGAAGATGGCAAAATGCTAAGAGAAGACAGAGAAAAGGCAGAATTCCTCAAGACCTTCTTTGCCTCCGTCTTCTCAGAAAAGGAAAAGGGGCTCAACCTGAGGATAATGGAGCAGAGGACAGGATAGGGGCATTTCAGTACAGAATAAGTAAAGAGATAGTAGAGGAACACCTTATTAATCTAAATGAATTTAAGTCTCCGGGACCAGATGAACTCCATCCAAGGGCATTAAAAGAACTGGCAAATGTAATATCGGAGCCATTGGCAATAATAGTCTGAGGACTCCTGGAGAAGAGGAGAAGTCCCAGCCGACTGGAGGAGGGCAAACATTGTCCCCATCTTCAAAAGGGGGAAGAAAGAGGATCCCAACAATGATCCTCCAGTTAATCTGACATCAATCCCAGGAAGATTCTGGAGCAGACCATCAAACAGAGAGTCTGTGAAGATCTAGAAGGCAATGCCATCATCATAAAAAGTCAACATGGGTTTCAGAGAAAGAAGTCATGCCAGACAAACCTTATCTCTTTCTTTGATAAAGTTACCATCTTGGTAGATGAAGGGAATACTGTGGATGTAGTAGATCTTGATTTCAGTAAGGCCTTTGACAAGGTTTCCCATGATATTCTTGCAAACAAGCTTGTAAAATGTGGGCTAGACAAGGCAACTGTTACATGG
>NW_024845169.1:0-1045 GCF_019175285.1 Sceloporus undulatus
GGATCACTAACAAAAACGTAGATCTCTACCATAACAACTATGAATCAGTATGGAAAGAATGCAAGAAAGACCTTGAGAGGTGGAGAAATTTAAGTCTATCCCTATTGGGCAGAATCTCAGTGATACAAATGAGCATATTGCCCAAAATGCTATTTATATTTCAAACAATACCGATATTACACACCTTCAAACCATTAAATACGTGGCAAAAAGAAATCTTGAGTTTTGTGTGGGAAAAGAAGAAAGCCAGAATAAAAGCAAAGATCGTCTATGACGATAAATACCGTGGAGGACTAGGCTTACCAAATTTAACTTTATACTACTATGCTGCAGTGCTGTCATCGATTGTGGAATGGTTGTTACTGGAAGATGACATATTGTTAGCATTAGAGGGGGATAACTTGAGATTCGGTTTACATGGGTACCTGTTTTATAGTAAACATAAAGTACACAAAGAATGTAAAAAACCACATATTAAGAAAGGCTATGTTGAATGTTTGGGAAAAATTAAGACCAAGAATCTCTCAACAGTTACGACTAGCATGCTCACCCCATGAAGCCTTCTTCAACAAGGAAAAAATACCTAGGACTAAATGGATAAAATATTCTGATTTGGTGAAAGAGGTAAGGGGAATGAAAGAGTTAAAATCCCAGGAAGAGCTGAATGCAGTGGGTATCAATTGTCATTGGTATTTATATAGACAGTTGAGAGAGAGAGATGGAAAATGGATGAAAGATTAACTGGGATTAGTAATAAGAAATCTAAATGGGAAGAAATTGTAGAAAAGGGTGAGAGAAAGATGATAACCAGGAATTACAAAATGTTATTAGAGTGGGAAACTGAAGAAGAAATAATTAGAGATAGCATGATTAAGTGGGCACAGAATGTGGGACACACCATTGATTATATAAAATGGGAAAAAGTTTGGAAGGGAACAAAATTTACAACTAATCATGAACTAAAAGAGAACACCTATAAAATGTTATATAGGTGGCATTTATCCCCACAAAAGATTGCATATATGTGTAAGAATAAGAAAAGTAA
>NW_024845170.1:0-1045 GCF_019175285.1 Sceloporus undulatus
GAAAGTTCGTTCTCCAAGATCTGCAAGGGTTAATCTACAAATGTTAACTGGGAGGGAAAGAGGACATTGGAGGACAATGGCTTGGAGTTATATCACATAGACAGTAATGAATGGAGACTTCCATGTTGGTGGGTTGGTGAATCCGCTCTGTCTTTTAGTCTGAGCTCTCTCTGGTACTGACTCTATTTTGGAAATGGGCTCCAGCCCCATGGATGAAAACCTGGAGGAAATTCAATGCCCCGATAATATGGAAGTCACAGTCTGTCAAAGTTTACATGAACTGTGTGAAATGTGGTTTTCGTTTTGCTGTTTTCTGTCCTGAATTTCCCATCTCCACTAAATGACCCCAAGATCAAGCAAGAAGAGAGAAGGAGAAAACTGTGTCTCCTTCCACTTTCTCAACCCCATGAAGAAATGTATGGACCTCTTCCATGGCAATGCTTAGACACAGTTTTGCTCCTTAAAAAACACAAGGCTTGTAATCTTTCACAGAAGACATATTATTTGGGAGGCAGTTCAAGAAAAATCCTACCAGGAAGATGCCCTCAATTTCTTTTCTAGGCATTTAGGCTGCTGGGCTTTTTCATCCTCAGTTAAACGGTGGAGTTGGCCTATGACAAACCTCCTTTGAACACAGACTAATGAAGAACTGCCTACAACTTGACCACTAGTGAACCTGTTAAAGGTTTACATGATGAAGAGAGTTCTGCCTGATATATCCTATGATGCTTCTCCTGAGTTTCACTTAATTTGCTGAGGTTAAATTGTATGTATTTGTTAAGACTGTTCTTATACAGTTCTCCAGACAAAGGACTTGGAAAGAAGAAAGGTCCCTCCACAAAATTGTCTGGCCTTAAGATGAATGACAAAGGCATCATGCGAAATGAAGATGAGACGGCGATCCTGAACCAGACAATTCTTTCTGACCCAGAGGAAGGGAGCCAAGTGAGTCTGGGACACTTTTATACAATAGGTTCTTGGCCTTAGGAGAAAAGCCGCAATATGGAAAAGAGGCACCAGCTCATCTTTCTACTCTTTGTTCAAA
>NW_024845171.1:0-1045 GCF_019175285.1 Sceloporus undulatus
GGGGGTTTAGGGGATGCGGAATTGGAGAGGGCCCTGGTTATGTCCCTGTAGCTAGATGTGAGATGAGTGCATCATAAACAAACAAACAAACAAACAATCTGCTGAAACCTCCAGAGGTCCCTGGTGATTTTCTCCAGCATCAGCCCCTTTCCCAAGAAGGCTCCATCCGCACTATAGAAACAAGGCACTCTCAAACCGCTTTAAATACTCAGTGCTATGGAATCCTGGGACTTTACCTTTGGGACACTTAGCCTTCTCTGCCAAAGAACTCTCATGCCACAATGAACTACAAATCCCAGGAATCCACAGGATGGAGCCAGGAGAGTTAATGCGGTTTCGAATTGGATTATTTCTGCAGTGCAGATACAGCGTGAGCTGGTTTTATAATGGTAGAAGCATCCAATTCTTGTTTTTACCTTCCTAATAATGGATTTCCTTTAAAAAGAATAAGTAGTTTGTTTTAGTCTCTAATCCTTATTTTTGTTGTTCTTGTTTGTATGTTTGTTTGTTGCATTCTTGGTAATATAAGATGTTCCGGTCTGCCTCCTTCCTTCTTCCCTCAAAATCTCTTAATAAGGAAACTGGGGAGACTTTTAAAACTTCCCAAAGCAGCCACTTTTGGTCTTTTTTGGGGAACTAGCCTCCTCTTAGAAGCCAAAGCCCCATGTTTCTGAAGAAGAATAATAATAAGGCTTGTATTAAAACTATCCTCCCCATTTCTGATCCCTTTTAAAACCCTTGTTCCCCAGAAGGAGCAAAGCTTTGTAATAAGAAAACCCTCTCAGAAAAGAGACACACTTCTTTCCTTTTGGCCCAAGGAGCCTGGCCTCCTTCTGACTCTGGAGCCCCAGGAGAGAAAGAGAAGCCTCTGTTCAACTGAGGCCTCAGAGAAGGTTCTGGAACAAAATGGCCCCTGGAACACAAAATGGATGCCAGAACACAAAATAGCCAGGGAAGGTAGGAGGGACAGGGATTACAGCCAATCAGGGCCAGGGATGGTGGGAGGGACAGGGACTCCAGCCAATCAGGGCCAGGGATGATGGGA
>NW_024845172.1:0-1045 GCF_019175285.1 Sceloporus undulatus
TTTTTTCTGGAAGATGTCCCAAACATCTTAATTAAAATAACAAAAACAAAATAAAATCCACGAGGTGGTCAAAAAAGGAAGGAAAAAGCATCTCTATATTTGGATTTCATGTTATTATAAAGCCTCTGTACTTGCCCTGCAAACCCTTTAGTTTTGTCTTACTGTGGCTATTAGGAATTTGTTTCCAGTTAAAAACTGCTTCTGTGGTAATTGATCAGACTATCACTGCACAAAAAATTAATTTTGCAGTTTATAGAAACTCAAAGCTTATGCATATGCAGTGGTTCCCAACCTTGGGTCCTCCTGATATTTTGGACTTCATCTCCCCTAATTCCTGACTAGGGCCAAGTTATCTAGGGCTTCTGGGATCTGAAGTCCAACACAAATGGAGGATCAAAATCTGGGAACTTCTTCTGCCTATTGCTATACACATCAAGTTCACTTGAAGGACTGCCTTGGAGAATGGTAGATTCCCCATCACTGGAAAGTGCAAAGGTTGGATGGCCACCTCTCACAAATGTTTTGCTTTGACTTCCCACCCTCACAGACGTTGCATTAAATGACCCTTGGGATCCTTTCCAGCTCCATGAATCTGTCACTTAGGTCTGAAGGGATGATGTACTGAAAACTCTGCAACCATCCCCCTACTCTCCACTTGCCAATGAATGACTGTGGGGGGAGGGATTGCAGCAGGCAAAAATACATTGTGGAGTAGTTTACTCATTGTACAAGGTCAGTACAGAATTCCAATCTCTACCAATGGCGGGGGGGGGGGGGACTTCTGCAGCTAGACATTGGACTTATGGCTGCACAAATCATTAAAAGGATGCCAGCCTTAGTCTTTAATTTTTAGCTGCTGGAGGTTGCAGGCCACTTTGAGAACAGAATTATCTGGCACCAAAGACTAGACAGCATAGGCCCTTTTATGTTACGTAGTTATAGTGCTATGAGTTCACTTTAATTGCCATGGTTCCATCCTATGGAATCCTGGGGTTTGTAGTTTGCTGAGACACTAGGGCAGTGGTGCTTAACCTGTGGCCTGCCC
>NW_024845173.1:0-1045 GCF_019175285.1 Sceloporus undulatus
CAATGACTGTTGTGGTCAGGAGGTGGAACTACACCTGGGTGCTGTCCTGTTGGCTTTTTTGGGGGGAGAAGTATTGTGTAAGGAAGTACTAAATACCTCCTTGTGCAATGCTTGAGAATAGTGGTGCAAGTGGTGGGGTGCGAGGGGTATGCATCATACTGGGTGACACTGCAGGAATGGACTCACCCAGCAGTACTCTCGGTACTCCAATGAGGCCTTGGATGGGACCAGTGGTGGCAGGGTCAACAACAATGAGTGCTGACGTGCCTCACTGCTGGCCTTTGCCACCTTTGTCCAATCGGTTCCTGCCAGCTGCTCATACTCAGGAGGAGGAGGATCTGCCATGCTTCCCTCCTCACCCTTGCTAGGCCAGCCCCAAGGGCAGCCCCTGGCAAATAGTGGCCCCAGCCAGCCAAGACTGTGTGTGTAGGTTTTTTTGCAAGGGACTTCTCTGAGGCCCGCTGTGTGAGTATTGGCAGTGGGTGGGGGTTGTGTGGCATTGCATGGGTGCCCGTTGGCTCCCAAGTTTCTGGCTGGCAAGGGGTGCAGCCATGGGGATAAGACCATAAGCTGCATTGGGGTGACACCAACCCTAGTGATGCCACTGCCTAAGAAAGTAATTACATTGATGTAACTCCTAGTTACCAAGTCACCAAAAGGTTTCCAGTCTGCATATCCCTCCCCTCCCAATCAAATATTAAAAGAGACAGCCCAAAGCAGGGTGGCTTCTGGACTACTATTCTGATGATGCTTAAAGTCCAGCCCTACTATTAGAGAGATGGGGAAGATGCTGGGAGACAAGGAACATTGGGTAGATTTGGGACGTTTCTTGTGTCTTCTAGTCAAGTCTTTTCCCCATGAGTAGAATGAGAAACACTGTCCCATCAGCAGTACTTAAAAGAAAATTCATCTGGCAATCATTTTATTCTTTTCCTCTAGCAGCAAACTGTCTTGGGCCAGTTTTGCACAATGGTTTTCATTATTAGGGGCTTCCTGACAGATGTTGACCTTGCTGTTATGTACTGGGTTAGTCTGTACTGAAACC
>NW_024845174.1:0-1045 GCF_019175285.1 Sceloporus undulatus
GTCAACCTGTGTATCGATGCATCAGTGCTTTCTCTTTGAAGATATGAGTCTCACAAGTTGGGGCTGAGATCATGGTTCAACCACCATTTCAATAAATGGTCCATTCTTAAGGAATGAGAGATGGCTCTGAAGTCCATTCAACATCCAAGTGGAGAAGATCTGTTAAAACCAACTCTTTGCTTGTAAGGCAATGGTTCCCAAACTTTGGTCCTCCAGGTGTTTTGGATTTCAACTCCCAGAAGTCCAACAGTAAGGAATTCTGGAAGCCAAAACATCTGGAGAACCAAAGTTTGGGAACTATTGTTGTAAAGCTCTATGTTGGGCTGTTCCATCAGAGCTTGCTACGGGTCTTAAAGGCTTTAAAGTAAGGCCTCTGGAAGCTACTTTTGTGGAACCTTAAGCCCTCCATCAGTCCCACAAAGCAATATATGTTTAAATGTTGACCATTTTTTCAAGCAGTTGTGCTCCTAGACCATGAAGAAAGTCCACCAAACATGTGAAAATACCCCCATACCACCACACTATATCCCCCCACATCACACACAAGGACCCCAAGTCCCTGTACTACCTCAGATATCTTCATTTTTGCTTGCAGTCTCTCTCAAAATGGTGACAGGAAGTGATGGGGCATCATTTCATGACACCATTTTGAGAAGGACTGCAGAGGAAAAGGGAGGTATTTGGGCTTACTGGGGGGGAGGCATCATGCGGGGTTTGGAGAGGAATAGGCCCCTGGCTCCCATACATTCACCCAACCCTGCTTTAAAGGATATGAGTTACTACAAAACTACCAAAAAAAGAAAGAGGGGGGGGGGGGGAAGGTATATATTTTATCTGATCTGAAGACTAGCTAGGAGGAGCAGGTAAGGTTATGTGAGGGTACAGAATTAATAAATCACCCTAGATAAGGGCCCTTTCACCCTATGTAATTGTAGCCCTATATTCCGCTTTAACTACCATGGCTGGATCCTATAGTATCTTGAGGTTTGTAGTTTTGGGGGGGAGACACTAGAGCACACTGGTGCTGAAGCTGTCTAAAAAAAGA
>NW_024845175.1:0-1045 GCF_019175285.1 Sceloporus undulatus
TTGCCATAACCCGGCTGCACCCGTGTATTTCCCGTTTTGGGGGCCCCGGGCCCCTCCCGGCATGGGTGCAGCCCAAAAACTGGGACCCCCCCAGTTAAGGTTGCCATAACCTGGCTGCACCCGTGTATTTCCCGTTTTGGGGGGCCCCGGGCCCCTCCCAGCATGGGTGCAGCCCAAAAACCGGGACCCCCCCGGTTGCAGCCAAGTTGCTGCGACCTGCAGGGCCTCGCTGCCCTCCTCCTCCTCCTCCTCCTCAGGGAGGCGGGGAGGAAGAGGAGGACAGCGAGGCCTGCTTGGGGTGGAGGAGGCGCCTCCCTGCACGCCCGCACCACCCTCCTCCTCCTCTGCCCCCTCGCCCCCAGGCTTGGCGCCCGCCCGCAGCATAAAGGAGGCAAAGGCGGATGGAGCCAGTGCCTCTTGGGCGCGGGGAGGAGGAGAAGAGGGGGTGGAGGAGGCGGGGGAAGGTGGCACGGCCGTGTGGGGAGGCGGGGAGGGTGGTGCGCCCGCGCGCAAGAGGCGCTGGCTCTGTCCGCCTTTGTCTCCCCGTGCGGCCGCGCCACTCACCTCCTCCTCCTCCGCTCCCTCTTCTCCAGGCCGCGCGGCCGTGTGGAGGAGGCGAAGCTGGAGGCGGTTCGCCTCCTGCGCGCAGCCGTGTGCCACCCTCCTCCTCCGCCCCGACCGCCCCAGCCCCCAGGCGAATGGAGGAGGGGGAGGAGGAGGAGGAGGGGGAGGAAAAGGAGGAGGGGAAGGAGTGAGTGGCCAGAGAGGCCTCAAGGTGGGTTTTTTTTTTGGGGAGGGGTGCTTTTAATGCTAACAAGTCTCCCTTACTTTGACAGTGATAGTGTGGTGGTGATGATGATGATGAAGATGATATGAGTGGGTCTGCTTGAGAGGCATGCATGCACTGTTTCAGAAGCTGAGAGAGTGTGACTTTCCAAAGTGCCTTTTCTATGTGGTTTTGGTTCTGAGGCCTGGTCAATTTAAATTGCTGTGATTTTTACAAACTCATGCGCAGTGAAGAAAAACCAAAGTCCCTTGACACACA
>NW_024845176.1:0-1045 GCF_019175285.1 Sceloporus undulatus
TTCATGCTGACATCGCCATGATTGCACAGCCCTGCCCAAATGGGACACGCATGCATGATGCAAGTGCGCCGCTGCGTCCGCATGTCCAGGTGCTGTACTTGTGTCATGGATGTGACAGAGTGTGCAAGTGGTGCACCGATGACATCATCTGTGCGTGCCACAAAGAACCCGTTTTTTTCCGGGTTCTTTTTGGGGCAGAGGGACACTGCACAGTTTGGCTGCTGCGACGTCCCCCTGGAGGAAAACTGAGCACCTCCAGTCTGCCCTTTTGGGGTGGTCTGAAGAGCCCCTAGGACATTTTAAAAGGTGCTGAGAAGTAGGATGACAGAGGATTAATTGTGACTGTCCCTGTCAAATTGAGTCAGTTGGAGAGCATGCCTATCATCTAGTTCTTCTTGGATGTACTGAATATTTTTTTTCTTATTTTTCCATTTCCCTCTTCGTTATAGTCCCAGCATTTTTTTTTCAAATGCTAATCAAGCCAACTCACCAAAATGAAATTTAAGACCTGGGAGCTTATTGCACAGTCTCCTGGGATACTCCCAATGTGGAACGAAAAGGGGGTGGGATGGGAACAGAATGGGGGCTATCACCCATTTTATCACATGCCAGAATGCCGCTGATGCCACCGGAAGTTCCCATTCCATTCCCAATCCATCCCAGAGGAGGCAATTTTCAGAAACACTTCTGAACAGTTCCTGAAAATCGCCTCATCTGGGACAGATCGGGAACAGTATGGAAACTTCCAGCAGCGTCAGCAGCGTTCCAGCATGTGATAAAATGGGTAATAGCCCCCATTCTGTTCCCATCCCCTCCCTTTCATTCTGCGCTGGGAGCATCCCAAGGGGCTGTGTGATAAGCTCACTGATCTTTCAAACTGTTCTTCAAATAAAGAAGCCATGAAGATATAGGTCATAGGCCTGCCCATTATATCCCATGGCCCTGCCTCCAGATTTTCAATGAGATACTTTGATTACAACATGCTGTGTCACATGGAGCAAACTATGGCACTTTACAGACCGCCCAAAAGGGCGGTCTGAAAAGC
>NW_024845177.1:0-1045 GCF_019175285.1 Sceloporus undulatus
GATCACAGCGGTGTACAACAAGGATAAAAACAGATAAAAACATCACAACCCCACACCCCAACAGTATTACAAGAATAGCAATAAAAACAATTACAAATAACAACATCCATACAAGTGGCTGTGCAGAATGGAATACAGCAAAACATTGTGAAGGGGAAGAGCATAACAACAAGGCTCATGGGGGGAAAGCCTGGCGGAATAAATAAGTCTTCAGGTTCTTCTTGAAGACATCAAAGGAGGTGGAAGTACGGAGCTCATTGGGGAGGGAGTTCCAGAGCTGTGGGGCTGCAACAGAAAAGGCCCTCCGAGATGAAACATATCTAGCATCTGGAACTCTTAAAAGATGTCTCTCACCCGATCTGAGAGTGCGGGGCGGATTGTATGGGGAGAGGCGGTCCTCCAAGTACCCTGGGCCCAAGCCATTTAGGGCTTTATAGGTAATAACCAACACCTTGTATTTGGCCCAGAAGCGAATAGGCAGCCAATGAAGATCTTTTAGGACCGGTGTTATATGGCTGGATCTGGAACATCCAGTAACCAGCCTAGCAGCCATATTCTGCACTAATTGAAGCTTCCGGGTTTGGTACAAGGGTTGCCCCATGTAAAGCGCATTACAGAAATCTAATCAAGAGGTTACCAGAGCATGTACAATGGTTTCAAGGTCCCCCCAGCCAAGGAAGGGTCGCAGTTGGCGTATCAGCCGAAGCTGATAGCAGGTGCTCCTGACCGTCGCATCCACCTGAGCAGTAAGGTGGAGTGACGAGTCCAGGAGCACCCCCAAACTGCGAACAGTGTCCTTCACAGGGAGCGTGACCCCGTTTAGGACAGGTGGAACAATTTCCTTACCTGGGCCAGGAGAGCCAATCACCAGTACTTCCGTTTTCTCTGGATTCAGGCTGAGTCTGTTTTCCTTCATCCAGCCCATTACCGACTCCAAGCAAGCATTAAGAGGAGAGATGCCATCCCTAGTTACTGCATCAGTCGGAGACACAGAGAAAACTATTTGGGTGTCATCAGCGTACTGATAACACCGTGCCCCGTGTCT
>NW_024845178.1:0-1045 GCF_019175285.1 Sceloporus undulatus
GGTGTCCTTGGGGCTTGAAGCCCCAAGGACACCACTTTCCAGGCTGCGGGGAAGGGGCCTTTTGCCGCTTCCCTGCAGCCTGGAAAGCGGCAGATCGGGGCCTCAGTGGCTGCCGTTGTAGCAGCTGAGGCCCCGATACACCGGGGAAAGCAGCGCCTACAGGCCGCCTCAAAGGGGCGGTCTGTAACGCGCCCCAGTCTGTGCTAGGGTTAGAAAGGGGCGTCTCTTCCAGACGCCCCTAACCCTACCATGGACTGAGTCCGTAACAAATGGCAGCGGCCATTCCACATGGCCGCTGCCATCTTGATGTACCAGACACTCTGCATCCGCACATCGCGCCCCAGAAGTAATGCCGCGAGTGCGCAACTAGTGCCTAGCAGCATCTCTTCTGGGGCGCAGGAAGGAGCGCGATTTTTGTGCTCCTTCTGTGCAGCATCCGGGAACCGCGCCGTTTGGCTGCTGCAGTTCCCGGATGCTGCAACCAGCGGCGGTGGCAAACCGCCGCTTCTCAGCGGTCTGTAACGGGCCTGTTTTACTTTTATTCCACCTTGTGTTTTCTAGCTGAGTATTTGGATTTGGATAGAAGAGACCTGATTTTGTACATACAGACATTTTTATTTATATGAAGGATTTTTATACTCTGCCCTGGACTTTTTCAGTAAGGTCCAAAAATATCCCATAATTCACACAGTTTGTTAAAGTTGACTTCAACCTATGGCAGCCCTATGAATGAGAGACCTCGTAGTGATTGGAGAAACCCATGTTTTTCTTCTCGGTCAGAGAAACCTTGAGGAGAATTTTTTAAAAAAATATTCTTCCCACAATTCTCCCTTTCAAATGGTGATTTCTTCTCTCCTTTTCAGCAGCCAGCGAAATATTTTTCACAGATTTCTCTCTGAATGACAATAAAAGACAAGGCGAATAATTATGCTAATTACTTTGCATTTCAAACTCAATTACCATCTCAAAAGGAAGTTTGGCAGAGGTTTAAAGAACACTCCTATGCTTAAAAACCCTGAAGGCACACACACAAAAGGGGAAAAAA
>NW_024845179.1:0-1045 GCF_019175285.1 Sceloporus undulatus
AGGGTTAGGAAGGGGCGGTGCTTCCGCACCCCCCTAACCCTAGTACGTATTGTATACGTACAAGATGGCGGTGCCCCTTCTACATGGGCGCCGCCATCTTTACGTACTGGACACACAGCGTCCAGACGTGTCGCGCCGCTTGTGACATAGCGAGCGCGCCCCTGGCGCCTCGCTACGTCGCAAACGCGACTTTAAAAGAAGCTCCATTTTGGAGCTTCTTTTTTGGTCCACGCGGGAGTCGGGCCGTGTGAAGGCTCCGGCTCCCCCGCGGACCTACTGGCAGCGGCAGACCGCCGCAAAGCGGCGGTCTGTACCCCGCCTAGGTTTTGAAAGAACTGGACACTAAAGTTACCTTTTAACCATTTTTAGTAATCTCCCCCCTCACATATCACAGCATGCAATAAATCAGCTTCACACCAAGAATTCATACCACTAATATTTTTACAGTGTGAAACATTTGTTTGAAGGTAGAAAAAATATAAATAAATGCCCCAACCTGGGAGAGTCACATAGGGCAAAGGGGGGGGGGGGGATGAACTTTGGAAAAGGAATCCAAAGGGAGCCAGCTATTGCATTGCAACAAGAATGGGGTTATGGTCCTGCCCATCCCAAGGAAAGACATCTGACCCCCACACAGATACCAAAATGCATGGATGTTCAAGTCCTGTTAAACACAGTGTTATAGTAAAGTGGTGTCCCTTATATAAAATGACAAATTCAAGCTTTGCTGCTTGGAATTTATTTTTTATTTTTTTTAATATTTTTAAGCCATGGATGGTTGAAGCCATGGATAAAGAATAAGTGTGTATGGATGGCCAATTGTATGAAATCTTGGGATTTCTAGTGTTGTGAGATATTTAGCCTTCTCTGTCAAACAGCTCTGGTGCCACAACAAATTAAAAATTCCAGGATTCCATAGGGTGGAGCCATGACAAAGTGGTGTCAAGCTGTATTGTTTCTTCAGTCTAGATTAGACCTAAATCAGAAAGGAGGAGGAGGAGGAAAATGCCTTTAATCTCTCTCTCTTTCTCATTTACCTGTTCCA
>NW_024845180.1:0-346 GCF_019175285.1 Sceloporus undulatus
ACAAACAAGGAGGTACGAGATCAAGGACTCTCCTAGACATCACACTTCGAGTCTGGGAGTGGTGTATTCATCACAGCATCCTGCTTCAGTGCATCCATCTCCCAGGGGACGAAAACAACCTGGCGGATCAACTAAGCAGATCTCCAACGACATGCCACGAATGGAAACTACACCCAGACGTAGTCTCCTCCCTCTTTCAACGGTGGGGCACGCCGACGGTGGACCTATTTGCTTCCCCCAGCAATGCCCAACTGAACAAATACTGCTCACGGGTTCATGCACCAGGCTCTCTGGGAAATGCCTTCCAGTTTCAATGGGCGAACCGCTTCCTTTACGCGTTCCCCCC
>NW_024845180.1:446-1044 GCF_019175285.1 Sceloporus undulatus
GCCATCCTGATCACCCCGTGGTGGCCCAGACAACCATGGTTTGCCCCCCTGCTTCAACGGGCCCAAGATCATCTTCGCCTAGAGCACCGGACCGACCTACTTTCCCTCCACGACGGGCAAGTTCACCACCCAGAGATGCAGTCTCTCCCATTGGTGGCATGGAGGATTCGATCCTAACTTCACTTCCACCAGGAGTACAAGATATAATTAGGACAGCTCAGAGACCATCTACCCAAAGGTCCTATGCCTACAAATGGGACAAGTTCCTTGCCTTTTTACAGACCAGGGATGTTACACCATCCTGGGTTTCCATCCCAATAGTCCTGGACTTCCTCATGACACTGGCTGACGCAGGTCTCTCCTTCAGCTCTATTAGATGCTACCTGTCCGCCATCTCTTCACACTATAATAATAATAATAATAATAATAGGTTTTATTTATATACCGCCCAATCACTGGGAATCCGAGCGGTTTACAATAGAAGGGATAACAGACAATTCCCTGCCCACAGGCTTACAATCTAAAAGACACGACACAAAAGGAGAAGGGAATGGTGAGGGGGGGAGGGAATCAGGTCCAGCATTCTTCTCTCCCTCTG
>NW_024845181.1:0-472 GCF_019175285.1 Sceloporus undulatus
GCCAACTCCATCAGGGGCAAAGAAGGCAGCAGAGGCCAGGCAGCAGCAGGAGGGCATGGCAGGAGTGGTAAGCTTCAAAAGCCACTCTTCCAGCCCTCAGGAAGACCAGCAGCCAAGCCAGAAGCAAGCCTTCCCTATTCCTCCAAGTCCACCAGGGGCACAGCAGGCAGCAGAGGACAGGCAGCAGCAGGAGGCCGTGACAGGAGAAGGATGCCATCATGCCTTTCCAAGCTGTGGCACTCGGACATTGGGTGTGGACATTTCCCCACTTGGGGCAGGACAATCCCACCAGTCCCACCCAGGCTGAAATTGCCCCATCCAGGTCGAGCTCCTTTACCAAGTTCAAGTGATGCGACGCAGCTCTGCACCAATGAGGAAGATGAGGGGAGCACTAGCACCCAAACCCAGGTCTGGATTGAACTCTGGGGCTTCAACTCTCAGAGTCCAGCCAGGTGCTTTGAGCTCTGGCTGG
>NW_024845181.1:572-1044 GCF_019175285.1 Sceloporus undulatus
GCCAACTCCATCAGGGGCAAAGAAGGCAGCAGAGGCCAGGCAGCAGCAGGAGGGCATGGCAGGAGTGGTAAGCTTCAAAAGCCACTCTTCCAGCCCTCAGGAAGACCAGCAGCCAAGCCAGAAGCAAGCCTTCCCTATTCCTCCAAGTCCACCAGGGGCACAGCAGGCAGCAGAGGACAGGCAGCAGCAGGAGGCCGTGACAGGAGAAGGATGCCATCATGCCTTTCCAAGCTGTGGCACTCGGACATTGGGTGTGGACATTTCCCCACTTGGGGCAGGACAATCCCACCAGTCCCACCCAGGCTGAAATTGCCCCATCCAGGTCGAGCTCCTTTACCAAGTTCAAGTGATGCGACGCAGCTCTGCACCAATGAGGAAGATGAGGGGAGCACTAGCACCCAAACCCAGGTCTGGATTGAACTCTGGGGCTTCAACTCTCAGAGTCCAGCCAGGTGCTTTGAGCTCTGGCTGG
>NW_024845182.1:0-684 GCF_019175285.1 Sceloporus undulatus
AATAACCGAATTCCAGATGTATTTCCTGTGGAGCAAATAAGGCCATAGGGGTAAGGTCAAGTTTCATAAAGTGATGCAAGATGCAGAGAGAATGTTTGGGGTTTTTTTTTTTTTTTTTTTTTTTTGGAATTACATAAAATCCCCTGGACCATTATGGCTAGGGGTTCTGGGAACTGTAGTAATTCTTGCAAGTTCTGTGTGCATCAGTCTCAAACCCACTTGGATATGGCAAAGAAGTGCATCTGGAAGCCCTTCGGTTTTAAGGTGCACATGGAAAATTCTGGGGAGGGGGC
This sequence comes from Sceloporus undulatus, assembly GCF_019175285.1. NCBI lineage: Eukaryota > Metazoa > Chordata > Lepidosauria > Squamata > Phrynosomatidae > Sceloporus > Sceloporus undulatus. The sequence goes on from NW_024845182.1 coordinate 294, forward strand.
AGAAGTTATGTGTGAGAATGACACTACAGAATTATCTGGTGCTTTTCTCAGGAGTAGTTCTGTCTTTCATTTTCAAATTGTGCCTTAGCAGCAATGGGATTGCCAGGTGTATTTCACGTTTTGTGCAGAAAAACCTGAGTATATCATACTGAGAACTGTTTGTTGGATGAAGATAAAGGATATAAAGAACTGTTGCTCTTTTTAAAAAAAATAAAATAAAAATAAAATAGAACTGTTGCTCTTCTACTGCTTGGCAGTAGCACAGGGGTAGGCAACCTGCGGCCCGCGGGCCGAATGCGGCCCAGCAAGGCCTTGGGACCGGCCCCAGCCCGGTCCTGCCGCCAATTGCCGCCGAGGCCTTTGGGGGGCAATTGTCTATAGAAGCCTCAGA
>NW_024845182.1:784-1044 GCF_019175285.1 Sceloporus undulatus
TTTGAAAAAGTGTCTTCCATTTGAAAATTTTGTCCTACATTTGTCCTGGTTTAATTATATATTTAATTTTTTTTAAAAAATTAATTATTTAGTTTTAGGCTTCGGCCCCCCAGTTGTCTGAGGGACAGCAACCCGGCCCCTGGCTCAAAAAGACTGCCTACCCCTGCAGTAGCAGGATCACTCACAGGTATAGTACTCTAGTGACAGAATTCCTTTCTGAAAAAATCAGTTACCATAAGGCAAAAGAAGGAGGCATCAGA
>NW_024845183.1:0-1044 GCF_019175285.1 Sceloporus undulatus
ATTCCCATAGCATGGTGCCTTGGCAGTTAAAGCAGTGGCAACAACATTAATTCAAACCTCTGCCTCCCATACCCTTGCCTGCCTTCTGCTGTGTTCCTCATCCAGTCTCCCCCAGGAACCAAAGCACCCATTGAGGGGACAGGGACATTCAGGTGATTTCCCCCGTTCCCAGACTCAGAAAACACTCTATTCACCGAGACGGTGGAACTGGGGGTGTTTGTCCCATAGCCAGAAGAGGGCAAGGATGCCAGTGACCACCGTCGGCCATCAGACCTGTAAAGAGAAGGAAGGGAGGAATCATTAGTAAGAACTGGGGGGCTGCACCCCCAACCCCCAGAACCTCAACCTCAGGATGAGGAAGACTACTGGGAGAGACCCCAGCAGAGACAGCAGAATGGATCCCCTGTGGCCCCCACCAGATGCCTCCTCCACAGAAACAACCTGAGAAGATCAGGACCCATTTTCCAGGACCAGGCAAGCATCCCTGATTTGGCAGGGTCCATCCGATTAATCCTCTGCCATCCCACTTTCCCAACAGTTTACAAAATGTCCCAGTTCCTCTTTTCCCTCTTTGCACTCGACTCATTGCAGCTGTTGCAAACTAAGGTCCAAAACACACTGCAAAAGTAATCCAGTTTGAGACCACTTTAACTGTCCTGGCTCAGTGCTAGGGAATCCTGGGCACTGTAGTTTATTGTGGCCCCAAAGCACTCTGACACTCTTCCCAGGATTCCCTAGCATCCAGCCAGGGCAGTTAAAGTGGTCTCAAACGGGGTTATTTCTGCAGTATTTTGAACCTTAGTCCAAAGCATAGAGTTTCTGCTCCTGGGGGAGGGGGGCAGAGTCTTGTCCTTCCCAGTCAGCTCAGGCAAAAGCTGCAGTCTCTCCTAGAGTCAAAACATGCAACATGCATTTTTTTGTTGCAATAAAGGTATCCCTGTTTGGGATGTTATTGGACTTTGCTGCATGGTCAACATGGCTGCCACATGATAGGTTTTCTATGAGGGATCGTTGCCTTTGTAGGCCAGCCTGTAATGGGGTCCT
>NW_024845184.1:0-1044 GCF_019175285.1 Sceloporus undulatus
GTTTTTGTGTAATTGTTTTGAAAAAGTTCCATGTTTCTTTTTGTGAAATAAATTCCTAAGTATTTGATTTTGATTTCAATAGAATATCCTGATATTTCTTTGAGTCTCTTATCTTCATCCTTTGAGAGATTTTTTGTAAGAATAGTTGTTTTCTCAGAATTTATTTTGAATCCCGCTAGCACACCATACTCCTCTATGATTTGAATCATATATTTAATGCTATCACATGGTTCATCTAAGAAAACTACAATGTCATCCGCAAATATCCTTAGTTTACATTCCGTATTTCGAATTTTAATCCCTCTAATTTTATCTTCTTCTCTTATTTGGTTAGCTAGTATTTCTAATATCAGTATAAATAACAAGGGGGAAAGGGGGCATCCTTGCCTCGTTCCCCTTCCAATCTTAAAGTTCTTGGATTTTTCTTCATTTATAAGTAGAGCTGCTTTTTGATAACTGTAAATTGATTTGATCCATCTTTCAAATTTATCGCCCATATTAGTTTTTACAATGACTGCTATGAGGAAGTCCCAATCCATCCGGTCGAAGGCCTTCTCTGCGTCTAGCATAATGCATGCTAATTTTTTTTCGTTGTGTTGTTCATAGTACTCCAAAACATTTATGAAAGATCTTATGTTATTTTGGCCTTGTCTTCTTGGTAAGAAACCATTTTGGTCTTTATGTATATATTCCATTAGGATTTTCTTTAACCTTTCAGATATTATCGTCGTAAAGATCTTATAGTCTATGTTAGTGAGAGATATAGGTCTATGGTTTCTTATATCTGAGGGATCTTTATCTCCTTTCGGAATTATCGTTATTAGTGCCTCTTTCCATGATTCATGTAAACCATTGTTTTGTATCTCATTAAGTGTTTGTTTAAATGGTTCTATTAATACTTCTTTCAGTTTTTTATAATATATTGCTGATAGACCATCAAGACCTGAAGCCTTCCCTAGTTTTTGTTTTTGGATCGCCTCTAAGATTTCTGTTGTTGAAATTTCTTTATTAAGATTATCTTTCTGGTACTCCTCAATACACTTA
>NW_024845185.1:0-1044 GCF_019175285.1 Sceloporus undulatus
GGGGTGATATGATAGCCCTGTTTAAATATTTGAAGGGGTGTCACATTCAGGAGGGATGAAGCTTCTTTTCTGCTGCTCCAAAGAATAGGACACAATGGAGCTATGAATGCAAAGTACAGAAAAAGAAATTCCACCTCAACATTAAGAAGAAGTTCCTGACAGTAAGGGCTGTTCGACTGTGGAGCATGTTCCCTCGGAGTTGGTGGAGTCTCCCTCCTTGGAGGTCTTCAAACAGAGGCTGGATGGCCATCTGTCAATAGGGATGCTTTGACTGAGAGTTCCTGCATGGCAGAATGGAGTTGGACTGGATGGCCCTTCTTGGAGTCTCTTCCAACTCTATGATCTTATGATTCTATGATTCTATGTCAGTGGGGGAAATGAATCCACTCTGGGTTTTAGTTCAAGCTTCAAGCTGCCTAAGCTATTGGCCCCATTTGGGGGAATAGCGTTCAAGACCTAGGAGCACTTTTTGAAAGTTCAGACCGGAGGCTGGAGAGGGGTGTCCCCAGCGCCCCGACATCGAAGCCATTGGTCATCTGGATTCTCTCCATGAGCTCTTCGACCCTTGTGAACCTGGGCTGCATTTTGTGTGGGACTTTAATTGGCCCTTTTAAAAACTTGGGCTTTGTGGCCTGGTCAGCCGTGGGCCTTGTCCAAAGCACTCCTCCTTAATGCCTGTTCCTCTTGCAGGACTCAGTTGCAGAAGAGAGACCTTGGAATGGGACTTCCTTCTACCAGAAACTGCAACGTTTGAGAGAGGTATGTGAAGAGGTTGCAAATGCCAGGTGGCCATTTCCAAGGAATCACTTGCCATGAACAAAAGTAAAAACTATTTTGTGGGTTCTGGATGTCACTGTTTGTGGATTTGAGATGTTACTGCACACTTATTTCATGTTTGTCCGTATACATTTTCAGTGCAGAGGAATCTAAAGGGAAATGGAAAGGCAGGGATCAATTCAGGATCCCTTGACCAGACTTCAGTACATTCGGCCCTCCGCATCTGCAGCTTTGACTTTTGTGGATTTGATTATTCACAGATTTGAT
>NW_024845186.1:0-1044 GCF_019175285.1 Sceloporus undulatus
AAATGTGAAGCGCGGCTAGCGGCTTTCCAGCCGCTAGCCGCGCTTCGGAAAAGCCTTTTCGGGTTGCGAAATGTATCGGGTTACGAACGCCGCGGCGGAACGAATTAATTTCGTAACCCGAGGGACTACTGTACATTTAAATTGTTGTCGCTGATTGTCAAGGGAATCAACAAAACTTTGGGGGCTGCACAGTCCCTCTGGAGTAAAAACAGGCACTGGCAGGCCTCCGTTTCTCGGCAGTCTGTACTACACCATAATGTTGCTTCCTACACAATGCCTTTGTGGTAGGTATCCTGACAGGAGCTCCCAGGCACTGTTTCTGTCCTTAGCACCAAAGAATGAAGGAGCTGTTGCTTGTCTGTGGCACACCACTGTGGGGAGAGATGCATCTAGAATGTTCAGCTATCCTTGCCATCTGGGGAAAAAGAAGAGGACATATCTTGGACTCTGCTGCCAACTGAGGGGTGAAACTGACCCCTCCAAACACGGGCTTCTTGGCAGCTTGGGGACATAGCATTTAGATGCCACTCCCCCCCCCCCCCCCCCAAGATGCCCAGAAGATGCCTGGCTGCCCAGACAAGGGCTGGCATCCGGGCCAGCACCGTTTACATGCTGCACGCCACAGGAACGCCATAATTGGCTGCTTCTTTTTTGAGCTGGCAAAAGGCGGATTGAGACTGAAATATGCAGTTGCTGTGGCCCCAATCCAGCTTTCTCAGGGACAGCTTCAAGCTGTTCCTTTGGGACAGTCTGTTCCACCCCATAGCAGAGCTATATTGGCAGAGTTATGTTCCATCAGTGGAAGTACTGGATTTCAGTTCATACAGAATAGGGGTGGGAAACTGTGAGGGAGCCTAGGACAAATTTCCTCCCCAAGCCTTCATATGGTCCCACCCATTAAATGTTTGAAAAATAAATTAAACTGATTAGGGCTGAATAAATCGAAGTCATTCTCTATGCCTGGATGTTGGAAAAGAGAAGAAGAGAGAAAAAAGGTGGGGGAGCTGCCCATTGCATAAGATGTTGGTTTTGACCATTACATAG
>NW_024845187.1:0-1044 GCF_019175285.1 Sceloporus undulatus
GAGAAATATTTACAGAAATGTCCATTCCCGGAACTGAAAGAGGAGCACATTGCAGAATTAAACAGGAATATCACTTTGAAGGAGTTGAAAGAGGCGATACAACGAGCTAAGCCTGGCAAGGCACCAGGGCCAGACGGCTTCACAGCTAGATTCTATAAAACTTTTGAAATGGAAATAGGTAAACATCTGCTTGAAGTGATGAATTTGATCAATGGAGATACCATGCCATCAATGTGGGAGGAAGCCAACATCATCCTGATCCCGAAAGAAGGAAAAGATCACCAGTACTTAAAGAACTACAGACTGATCTCGTTGTTAAACGTGGATTATAAACTCTTTGCAGATGTGATGGCAAATAGATTGAAAAGGGTGTTGATAACAATAATCCAGGAAGATCAGTGCGGTTTTCTCCCAAAAAGACAACTGAAAGACAAGATATATTCTAAATGTGATAGAACATTATGATTGGCATAATGAAAGAAGACTGACTCTGATCTTCCTGGATATTGAGAAGGCTTTTGATTCTCTGAACTAGTCTTCTATTGTTATTACATTGAATCGGCTAAAAGTCGGTCAAAGATTTGTGAATTGGATAAAATCTGTATAAACTACACAATCTGCAAGAGTTATAATTAACGATCAGAGGACGGATCCGATTTCGCTGTTTAGAGGTACCAGACAGGGATGCCCCTTATTCCCCCTATTGTTTATCTTGGTATTAGAATCTTTGTTAAATAATAATAATAATAAAATTTTTATTTATATCCCACCCTTCCCAAGATCAGGGCGGCTTACAACAAGGTTAAAAACAATGGTGCCATAACAATATAAAAATACAACAACAGGCTGACCATACAATCAATAAAAACTATCTACAAAACCAACAGAATTAAAAACCCCTTAGCCCAACCTCATGACCACGGAAGAGGAGGGAGGCCCACAGGATTTTTAGTCGGGGAATGCCTGTTGGAACAGGAAGGTTTTTAAGTCCTTCCTGAATTGGGCCAGGGAGGTAGTCGAGCGGAGCTCGGTGGGCAGCGTATT
>NW_024845188.1:0-1044 GCF_019175285.1 Sceloporus undulatus
TCCTAGGAACTGAGCAGCCACATTTACTCATCTGCATCATGTTACATCATTTTCAAAAATTAATATAATTCCTAGCGTAGCGATAGTAACAGTCACATTCCCAACTGCGCATGATAACCATTTAATATCAAGCCGCTAGAACAAGTAATCTTGTCCTAATACAATTAACAACTAATCAGAGAGGGGCTTCTTTATGGTGACATCCCAGTTGTGGAATATCTCTCTGAGAGAGAGGCCTGATTGGCATTAACAGCCATTTCATTCTGTGCCAGGTAGAAACAAGGCTTTATGTATCAAAGCCTTTAGGATCTAATTGATCTCCTCCACACTCTTTCCCACACTACAAAGTGTAGAACTGTGGTACCACTTTAACTGCCACAGATCCATTCTATATAATCCTGAGATTCATAGTTTGGTGAAGAATTATAATTCTCAGAGGGCTCAAGCTTCTTCACACTACAAATTCCAGGATTCCTTATGATGCAGACGTAGGATTTAAAGTTGTGTCACACTGGCCTGATACAGGCAGGCCAAAATAAAGCTGCTTTGAGTCACTTTGTAAGCATGTTGTTTAAATGATGCATGCATCCTAAGAGTCCAGAAGCCGCACCAAAGCCTTGCTCCAGTCGTAGGACGCATACATCATTTAAACAGCATACCTCCAAAGTGGCCTGAAGCAGCTTTATTTTGGTCTGTCTGTACAGGCCCTATATTGCCTGGCTTTCTGCGCTACTCCAACCTGGTAATGTTTGGGAGTGACACGGAGGAAACAACGTAGTTTCAGTGCCACTTTAACTGCCATGACTCCATCCTACAGAATCCGGAGATTTACAGTTTGGTGAGGCACCTGCCCTCTTTGGCAGAGGAGGCTTATCCAACTACAAATCCCAGGACTATACGCCAGGATATGAAAAACACTCTGGAAAGAGCAGCTATTCTGTAAAGAGAAGCTTCTTGGGCCGAGGATTGGTTTGTTCAGTGAGGTCAGCCAGCATTCAATGATGGAAAACCAGAAAAAGAGACATAGGCACAAACTGGAGGCAG
>NW_024845189.1:0-1044 GCF_019175285.1 Sceloporus undulatus
CCGGGAGCGTCTGCGGGGTGGAGACGGCAACCTCTCGCGTCTTCGGGGTGGAGACGGCGACCTCTCGTGTCTACGGGGTGGAGACGGCGACCTCTCGTAGACCGACACGGTCGGGACCGATCTAGACGGGTTGGCCTGGTCTCCGGGATGAGGGTTCAACTTGGTGAACTCCCTCAAGGCTCTGTCCTCCGGGACCGACATGTAGTAGCGGCGCGACTGCGTGTCGTAAAAGAGGTCCGGAAACTCCTGTCCACGGGCGGGGTCTCCCTCCTCGTCGGATCGATGGTCAGAGGAGCGAGCCGGTACGGTGTCATCCGTCCCGTGGATGAAGTCCATGGTCGGAGGAGGCAGAGGTGTGTCCGGAACCGGGGTCTCCCGGTCTACCGGCGTCGGCTCCTGGTCGCAGGGAGCAGACGAAGCCGAGGCGTGAGCCTGTTTGGAGGGAGAGCGCTTCTTCTCCTTCGCCCTCGGTGGGTCGGTGGTGGGCCGATCCTTGGAGGGCTTTTTGGGGGCAGAGTCACGACCCGCCTCGTCGTGGTGCCTCTTCTTCCCATGCTTGGGAGGCTCCTCCGATGGGAAGAACGGGTTGTCCGGGAGGTCCAGGAGGACAGCAGCCGCTGTCGACGACGAAGGCCTCGGCTCGGTGCGGTCCTTCGGTCTCGCATGGTGCGATCCCTTGGACGCCTTGGAGGATGAGGGCGAGACGAGATGGACCTCCGGCTCGGTAGCCTCCTTTGAGCGGGAGCCCTCCGATCCCTTCTTCGGCTTGGAGGCCCGCTCGGCACCCTCAGTCCCCGATGGTTTATGGGGGCGCTTGGAGGGTTTGTCGGTGGCGCTGGGCGGTTTGGAGCCACGGGCCACATCGGAGGTGGTGGAAGGGGTCCCGGCCGGGACACACACCACGCTGGGGACGGCGACTCTCCCCGACCCCACGCTGGAGACACTCGCCCGAGATGATGAAGCGGGGGGGCGCGGACGGCGGGACAGAAGAAGACCACGAACCTCCCTCCTGCACTTTCCCCAGAGCAATCGCCGAAGTGAGCC
>NW_024845190.1:0-600 GCF_019175285.1 Sceloporus undulatus
GTGGATATGTGAGCCCTGTTCAAATATTTGAAGAGATACTGAGGATGCAGCAAGCTTGCTTTCTGCTGCTCTAGAGCAAAGGACACGGAACAATGGACGCAAGGCACAGGAAAAGAGGTTCTACCTAAACATTAGGAGGAAGTTCCTGACAGTAAGAGCTATTCAACAGTGGAATAGACTCCCCCAGAGCATGGCGGTGTCTTTGGTCAGGTTAGAAATAATATTTCTAAAATTCTCCTTCTTCGAAGGTCTTTAAAGGTCTTTGAAGGCCTTTAAACAAAGGCTGGGTGGCCATCCGTCGGGGATGCTTTCAATGTGTATTCCTGCATGGCAAGGGGTTGAACCAGATGGTCCTTGTGGTCTCTTCCAGCTCTATGATTCTATAATTCTAAAGTGGAATCATATGCCATGATAATGTAGAATGAAAGGGCCCTCAGTCTTCATAGTAAGGGCAATGAATTCAGCTTCCTTACCCACAGAAGCCACATTCTCGTAATTCTCCATCATCACATCATTGTACATAAGTCTCTGCTTCTTCGTCAGCAGTTTCCATTCATCCTCAGTGAAATATAGCGCCACATCTGCAAAGGTCACCTGCAA
>NW_024845190.1:700-1044 GCF_019175285.1 Sceloporus undulatus
AAGGGCTCTCAGTCTTCATAGTAAGGGCAATGAATTCAGCTTCCTTACCCACAGAAGCCACATTCTCGTAATTCTCCATCATCACATCATTGTACATAAGTCTCTGCTTCTTCGTCAGCAGTTTCCATTCATCCTCAGTGAAATATAGCGCCACATCTGCAAAGGTCACCTGCAACAGAAAATAGCCCTAATCCAGAGAATGACTAATAAAAGGGGAGGGAGAAGCACATGATGCATCCCAAAAATAATTTGATCACCCCTGAATTTAGTCCAGGAAATAAACTTTAAATTCTGTTAGCAAGACAAAACGTACTGCTGTTACCAAGTATGGATTTATATAAAAA
>NW_024845191.1:0-1044 GCF_019175285.1 Sceloporus undulatus
ATGGAAATCTGAAAAGAGACCAACTTGGGAAAACTGGATGCTGAAAGTAAATGAGTCCAAGGAATTGGATAGACTTTCATGTATAGCCCAAAATCATGATAAAGGCAAAAGAAAGGAGGAGTGGAAGAACGTTTTGATAAAGTGGGGAAAAGAATGGGAATTAAACTTGTCGCTGGTGGAGGACTAATCAAAGTCCTCTCTTTTTACTCTTCTCAGTGGATTTGGGAGAATTAAATTTAAGAACCTTTAAGAATATTATGTTATTCATGTTATAAATTGAATATAAGCATATTCTGTTTCTTTTTGCTTTCTTATATAAATCCCAGGTCAACAGAGGATGATCGGATGACTCACTGTGTATATTAAAAACAATAGAGAGAGAGGGATCGATACAATGAAATTGATGTGAACATCTGTATAAATATATATTTCTTCAGTTGTTGTTAACCTTACAAAATAGTAAGAGAAGTAGACAAATTTTCAATGTAAAATTGAATGAAACAATTTGCAGTTTCTTTCTTTTTTTACTTAAATTGTAAAAGGATAATTCACAGCTAGACTTCATATTTCGGAGGGAGGTTTCAAGGCAAAGGACATTCAAATGGGCTCAGATTCAGAAGACGGAAAGGAAGACGTAAGAGGGTCCCAAATGACAGTCAAGACTCAGATTTGCTTTTACAAGCAATTTTTATTTGGATTATGTATTGGTTGTGTTTTATGTATTTGGAAACTTAAATAAAGATGAATTTTAAAAAAAATACATATAACTTATAACAAACTAATGAACAACATTAAAATTACCATAAATACATAGGAATGCCATATATACATATAATTCTAAATGCAAAATACATTAGAATAAACTTCCAAACCTAAAGCGACAGCTAGCTCCTTTCTTTAAATAATCCTCTTTTATCTCTGGCTAATTAGTCTTTACATCTTTTCTTGTTCTCAAGTCGATTTAGACTCATGGCGACCCTTTGGATGAGAGTCCATAATTCTCTATTTGTCTTCATACTTAACCTATACCAATTTTATTTTGAA
>NW_024845192.1:0-1044 GCF_019175285.1 Sceloporus undulatus
CTCTATTACTACTTTCCAACCCTAAGACTCATCCCAACAGTTTCAGTGCTGCCTGCTTTATGGTATCTGCTTTCCTCTCTTAGTGGCCCAAGTTCATATTTGTCTCTGTCTCCTAGAGACAGGAGCAATGAAGAACTGAAGAGGGTTTTGGGGAGCTGTGGTCCAAAACACAGGGCAGAAATCCTCCAGTCTGAGGCCGCTTTAAGTGCCCTGGCTCAATGCTACGGCATTCTGGGAACTGTAGTTTTGGGAAACATTGGGCCTTCTCTGTCAGAGAGCTCTGGGTCACAGCAAACTATAGTTCCCAGGGTCCCCCTGCACCGAGCCAAGGCGGTTAAAGGGTCTCAAACGGGGTTATTTCTGCAGTGTGTATTATTATTATTATTATTATTATTATTATTATTATTATTATTAGAATCCTGCTCTTTCCCCAGAACTGGGCCTCAGAGTGGCTTCACAACATGAAAAAACAGTACAATTAAAATCATAGAAAAAATATATTAATAAGGAATTAAATTGTCATAATAATTCTGGATCTTTATTGATGAATAAAGAAAGGCAAAAGGCACAAAACTAGTAGAAAACGTCTGAGAAGAAAAGAACTGAGAGCAGAACTGAGAGAGAGAGAGAGAGATCATGGGAATCTCAGGTATTCAGGGACCAGAAACACAGTCTTAAATAGGTATTTGCAGGTAGCCTTCTTCCAGAGAACAAGACCCAGAACAAGGGATGCAAACTCCAAGAAAAGGGATTCCAGCTAAACATTAGGGGAACTTCCTGACTGTAAGAGCTGCTATGTATATATAGAGAGATAGGCGGGTCGAGGGGGAATTGAATGTGATTTTGGGGAGCTGTGGTCCAAAACACATGGAAGAAATAATCCAGTTTGAGGCTGCATCCACACTGCAAAAAGAATCCAGTTAGGCACCACTTAAACTGCCATGCCTCAATGCTATGGATTTCTAGGAAGTTTAGTTTGTCATGGCACCAGAGCGGAGCCAAGACAACTCATGTTTACACTGTTAGCAGATAGATAGATAGATA
>NW_024845193.1:0-616 GCF_019175285.1 Sceloporus undulatus
AATAGAGCCTTTCCTTCTCTCTTTCCCAAATGGAATCTGGGGAGACACAGGAAACCCTAGATGTGTGTGTGTGTGTGTGTGTGTGTGTGTGTGTGTGTGTATTCATCTGTGAAAGGACTCTTAAAGGTTTCCCCCGGTGTGAGGAGAGCCATTGAACACCATTTGTAACGGAGGAGAGGCTGGATGCACAGCAATCTCAGGGAAAATAGAGCCTTTCCATCTCTCTTTCCCAACCGTGGAAAGAGAATCTTTGGGGAAGAGTGCTCCCTCCCTGGGCTGTCTGTAGAGCCATGAAGCAGGGATATGTCCTGCAAAACCTATGCCATAGTTCCTCTGGAAGGAGCTTTCCCCAAATTTGCTTTGCCTGCAGCCTCCCCCATTGATCTCTGGGCTCTCTGGAGGGCTCCCTGGCTGTCTGTAGAGCCATGAAGCGGGGATATGTCCTGCAAAACCCATCCCATAGTTCCTCTGGAAGGAGCTTTCCCCAAATTTGCTTTGCCTGCAGCCTCCCCCAGCCTCTCTGGGGTCTTTCTTCCAAGGCAGCAGCCTAGCAGAAGTGCTTTGGGGAGGCAGTTTTCTCTCTCCCTCAACCATCCTTCCCCACGAATAATTACAG
>NW_024845193.1:716-1044 GCF_019175285.1 Sceloporus undulatus
GAAATTTAAAAGTGACATTATGATGACGTCGCTTTGATTGACAGCCCCAAAATGGTGAGTGGGAACGAAATAAGGCTAAAACCGGTTTATATATACACCGTTTTATTTGAATAGGAACAAAAGCGGATCACTTAAAGCGAATCAGTTGGTAAATGAGAACGAAGAAAAAAAAGCGATTTGGAACGCGGGATAACACCCGTTGTATTTTGAATCGGTTTAACCGATACCGGTGTATTTTAAACTGTTGTAAATCACAAGTGAGAACACCGCCTTAGACACAGCCTTCCTTTTTCTTTCTGTATTTCCCCTCTTCTTTCCCTTAATATTT
>NW_024845194.1:0-1044 GCF_019175285.1 Sceloporus undulatus
TTATTATTATTATTATTATTATTATTATTATTATTATTAAGAAAAGCATATCATCTCTGATTAGCATATACTGTTAATGCCCCAACATCCAGTTCCTTGATTTTATTGGAAAAGGTGGTTCCTCAACTACAATTATTTCATATCACCAATGTTTTCATGGTTGCTGTAAGTTGTACCCAAATATCTCTCAGGTGGCCTCAGGCTAGCCACTATTTCACTGTAGAACCTATCTTTCTGAACTGAGAAGAGAAATAGGTGGCCATGTACATAAATATAACTGTGAATCAAGAGCATTACATAAAGAGCATTATAAAAGAACCAGCAAAACTGACCATTTTGTTTCCTGGTCTCATGGACCTGAAATTTCAGGTATATGAGGTGCAGGATCGTGGAGCTATGATGGGGACAGGCATTCAGATGTTTTCCTCTCTCTTTTTACTATAATAAGATTAAATTTAATGAACATTTAAGACTGAGTAATATTTTTGTATAATACTATGGAGTTATGTCTGATACTTCTTCTCTCCAGTACAATATGGTTGTGAGATAATAACATGAATATTGCTTTTATGTTAAGAATGTTAACTGCAAGTTATTTGACACATATTGACATAATCTAAGATAGTAGTCTATCCTTACTTGCTCAACTGTTATTTTTGTGTGCCTTCAATTTTTTTCCAACTTATGGTGATCCTAAGACGAAGCTATCATAGGGTTTTCTTAGCAAGTTTCGTCAGAGAGGGCTTGACATTGCCATCCTTTGAGGCTGAGAATGTGTGACTTGCCCAAAATCACCCAGTGAGTTTACATGGCTGGTCTGCAGAGTCATAGTCCAATGCTGCTGCTCTTGCCAAATCATACTAAGTGGCAGCAGGGAAATTTCAGACAGGAACATTTGACATTTGTCATTGTCAAGTCCTTCTCTATAGATTTCTCAGGCTTGGTTTTCTACTCCTTCTCCAAAACTTACTTTCCCTTCATAGGTCCCCATTATACATGTTGCTGCATATATAAAGTAAAGGGATATAAAGTAAAGGCAGAGAT
>NW_024845195.1:0-626 GCF_019175285.1 Sceloporus undulatus
CATCCCTTCAAGTATTTAAACAGGGCGATCATGTCACCTCTTAACCTTCGCTTCTCCAGGCTAAACATCTTCAGCTCCCTAAGTTGTTCCTCATAGGGCATGATTTCCAGACCCTTCACCATTTTGGTCGCCTTCCTTTGGACATGCTCCAGTTTCTCAACATCCTTTTTAAATTGTGGTGCCCAGAAATGGACACAATATTCCAGGTGGGTCCTGACCAAAGCAGAATAGAATGGCACTATTGCTTCCCTTGATCTAGACACAATACTTCTATTGATGCAGCCTAAAATTTCATTGGCCTTTTTAGCTGCCACATCAAACTGTTGACTTATGTTCAACTTATGGTCTACTTAGACTCTTAGATCCCTTTCACACAGATAAGTCTCTCGTTCAGCCAGGTGTCACTCATCCTATATCTGTGCATTTCATTTTTCTGCCCTCAGTGCACTACCTTACATTACTCTGTGTTGAAATTCATTTTGTTAACTTTGGCCCAGCTTTCTAATCTATAAAGTCATTCTGAAGTTTGATCCAGTCCTCAGGGGTATTAGCTACTCCTCCTAATTTGATGTCATCTGCAAATTTGATAAGTATATCCCCAATTCTGTCATCCAAGTCATTGATAA
>NW_024845195.1:726-1044 GCF_019175285.1 Sceloporus undulatus
CATCCCTTCAAGTATTTAAACAGGGCGATCATGTCACCTCTTAACCTTCGCTTCTCCAGGCTAAACATCTTCAGCTCCCTAAGTTGTTCCTCATAGGGCATGATTTCCAGACCCTTCACCATTTTGGTCGCCTTCCTTTGGACATGCTCCAGTTTCTCAACATCCTTTTTAAATTGTGGTGCCCAGAAATGGACACAATATTCCAGGTGGGTCCTGACCAAAGCAGAATAGAATGGCACTATTGCTTCCCTTGATCTAGACACAATACTTCTATTGATGCAGCCTAAAATTTCATTGGCCTTTTTAGCTGCCACATCA
>NW_024845196.1:0-1044 GCF_019175285.1 Sceloporus undulatus
CCCTTGTGCCACTGCAAACTACATGTCCCACTCCCAAGCAGCCATAGCATTTGCAAGATCACAGGCAGACCCTTGTGCCACTGCAAACTACATTTCTCACTCCCAAGCAGCCATAGCATTTGCAAGATCACAGGCAGACCCTTGTGCCACTGCAAACTACATTTCCCACTCCCAAGCCTTCTTAGGAATTCCCCCCTTCCTCCTTTTCCTTGCCCCCTCCAACCCCCCCAACCCCCTCACCCCCTCTTTTTCCCAGGTATGTCTCAACGTAGGAGGGATTTATGGGACAGATCCAAAGCCTTTTTTCTATTTGTTGGCAGTCTCCCATCCAAATACTAACCAGAGCTGTTCCCACTTAACTTCCAAGACCAGACAGGATCTGCTGTGCTTTTTCTCTGCAAGGAGTAGAGAAAGAGAATCAATGGCCGTGCTGCCTGGGGGATTCAGGGACTTGTAGACCAAAAAGAATAACATTCCTAAACTCTACGGTGACATCAGATTCTAGTCATTTTCATCAACAGCACCTACTCTCTGGAACAGCCTTCCTGACGAAATCCGAGCCTGTTCTACTTTGGACACTTTTAAAAAGGCTCTGAAGACACATTTATCCCGACTGGCATACCCGCCTAACACTTTGTAACAATTATTTTTAATAGGTTTACACGTCTTCAACTGAAAGATTCTTGACTATGTGTTTTTACTGTTTTTATGTAGTTTTATATAATTGTGATTTTTATATGTAATTTGTATGTATTGATACTTTTATTGTACACCGCTTTGATCACCGGAAAAGCGGTATAGAAATAAATGCTTATTATTATTATTATTATTCTAATGGGGGCAAAGCCTTGAGAAGCCCTGGACACCTGAGAAGAAGAGGAGGGGGGCTTAGAGAGAGGAAGAAAGAGAAAAAGAAGATGATGAGGGGGGAGAAAGGAAGAAAAAGGAGAGGAGGAAGAGGAGGGGAAGAGGAGGAGGAGAAAAAAACCGGAATAACAAGAAGAAGAGAAGGAGGAGAAAGAGAAAGAGAAAGAGGGGAAGAAC
>NW_024845197.1:0-1044 GCF_019175285.1 Sceloporus undulatus
CCCAGCTTTCATCCCCAATGGGCATTTTATCAGCTATTTGTTTAACTTGTATGTGGCCCCCAGGGTAAAATAAAATAAAATAAGCAATTTTTTCTATTGTTTTTCTTCAAAATTACCCCAATTACTCTAGGAAACCTTGTGAGGCATTTCGTCTTTGGAGTGGGTCATGGCCAATTTATGCCCAAGAGAGGCAATAAGAAGTGATTTCTGCTCACGTACTATTATTAAAAAGGCCTCTCTTGGTCCTAAAATGTGCTGGTATGACCCCAAAACAGGGAGAGAATACCCCATGTCCCCTAGATGGCATTTGGGGGTAATTTCCTTTTTGCCAGAGCAGGTACATTGGGGGGGGGGGTGCAGCTCTCTAAGGTCTACTGGAGGGCTAATGCCTACCACAGTTGCCCACCCATGCTCTAAGAGTATATCCATACTACAAACTACAGCAGTTTGATACCACTGTAACTGTCATGTCTCCATGTCTCCTGTGGTTGAGAGCTTGCAGACCCTTAGCGTTCTTTACTAGTTTATATTTTTATATTGAGAAGTATTAAATTATTATGATGGTATAGTGAAGACACAAGTAGCTGTTGGTGACTTTTGTGTCAGTAGGATGATGAATCTACTTCAGGTTTTGGCCAGACTTTAAAGGAGCAATCCAAGGTGCTGAACCTATTTGGGGGATAAGACACAACATCTTGGTTAGCAACTTTAAAGTTCAGGTTAAAACCCAGAATAGATTCACCACCTCATTGCCATGGAATCAACCAATCTCCTCTGGTATATACATTCTTATTTAAAGTCAGGCTCAGGACATTCCTTCTACTAATGTGAAAGATGGGGAGGGGTGTGGGTGCAAGCTCCATTTCTCAGCATCTAGGCAATCAACAGGTGTGGCCTTTTTCAGAAATCTCCTAGCATACCTTAAGATGAGTGGGAGAAAAAACCACAAGACCTGTAAAAGGTGACCTACAATTCCCTTAAAATTAAGAAATCACTGAGAATGTGGTCCTTTGTGTCAAGCCATGCCCCCAAATACTCCCTTAG
>NW_024845198.1:0-1044 GCF_019175285.1 Sceloporus undulatus
ACCAGTGCCCCAGGTTCTCCACCATCTTCTAGTCTAGACAATTCAACATACCCTTTACTTTCTCCTTGCATGGCTAATGTAGTATTTCTTTGTTGTATGACCTTTAAGCCAAATAACCAGAGTACAATATTGCTGCAAACTTCATTTAATTAAAAAATATAACACAGTTGGAATATCCTGAAGAAGCTGAATAAGGAAATCAGATTAGATTGTACTGCTTACAGACTCAAGTCTGTCGTTTTCACATCATATACATGTTGTTAACTGCCCTTGAACTGGTCCCAAGGCCCCCGAATCATGCTGACCCTGTGGATGAGACATCTCCAAGACCCCTGTCCTCCGTTGCTCTGCTTAGGTCCTGCAGATTCAGGCCCGATTATTGACTCTACCCACTGGGCATGCGGTTATCATCTCTATCTTCTATTTTTTCTAGCATTATTGTCCTTCCTAATGAGTCATGCCTTCTTGTGATGTGTCCAAATACGACAGCCTCAATTTAGTCATCTTGGCTTCCAGAGAGAGTTCTGTCTTGGTCTGCTTTAGAACCCATTTGTTTGGCTTTTGGGCTGTCCATGGGATCCTTAGCACTTTTCCCCACCATCGCATCTCGAATGAGTTGATTTTCTTCCTCTTGGCTTTCTTAACTGTCCAATTCTCACATGTGTCTAAAGTGATGAGGAATCCCATGACTTGGACGGTTCTAGTTTTAGTGCTCAGTTGTTTCTCTTTAGGATCTCGTCTAGTTCTTTCATTGCTGTCCTCCCCATCCCTAGTATTCCTCTGATTTCTTGACTGCAGTCTCCATTCTGATCAATGCTTGATCCAAGGTACAAGAACTCTTTAACTATTGCGATTTCCTCACAGTCTAAGTTGAATTCATGCAGCTTCTCCATGGTTGTTATTTTTGCTTTCTTTATGTTCAGCAGTAATCCTGCCTTTACACTTTCACATCAGCCCTTTTCACATCATATACAAACAGTTACTTGAACATCTAAGCAAAGGCCTGACTTTCAGTGTCACACCACTGATCACAACACACACAGT
>NW_024845199.1:0-489 GCF_019175285.1 Sceloporus undulatus
TTGTCTTTTTGTCTTTTTTTTGTATCCACTGAAGCCCACCCTTCAACTCTCCTTTTCTGTCTCTGTGGACAACTTTTCTATTCAACCAGTCCAGCAAGCCCGCAGTCTTGGTTTTATCTTTGACTCTTCTCTGTCGTGTATCCCTCAGATCCAGACCACAGCCAAGGCTTGTAGATTCTTTTTGTACAATATTGCCAAAATCCGACCATATCTCTCCGCCTCTACTGCCAAGATCCTGGTCCATGCCTTAGTGATCTCACGACTTGATTACTGTAATGTCCTCCTGGCTGGACTTCCTCTTTCTCACCTCCGTCCTTTGATCTCTGTACAGCATTCAGCAGCACGCGTTATCACTTCCACCCACCGCTCTGACCACATCTCCCCTGTGTTGGCATCCCTTCACTGGCTCCCTCTCCCTTTCCGCTTCCAGTACAAGCTCCTGCTGTCGACATTCAAAGCCCTCCATGGACTGGCCCCTCCTTACTTATG
>NW_024845199.1:589-1044 GCF_019175285.1 Sceloporus undulatus
CCTGGATGAAGATTAACCTTCCATTTTGAAGCCAAGCCCTCCCTCCAGTCCAACTGCCTTGGTCCAGGCCTCCGAGGTAGAGAAGAACTGCTGGACCTCTTACCCTTTCCCGTCACCACTCCCTTCTCCTTCTGTGTCATGTCTTTTTAGATTGTAAGCCCGAGGGCAGGGAACCGTCTAACTAAAAAGATTGCATGTACAGCGCTGTGTAAATTTACAGCGCTTCATAAATAAAGGTTAATAATAATAATAATAATAATAATAATAATAACACTGTCCAGTAGGATTACTTCAAGTGGTGAGGAATCATATGGGTGCAGAGCAGAGCCAGAAAGATCAGGTATGCAACTCATGGTACCATGCTATGAAAAACTGTTGGAACTTTTGAGGACAAAGTTGCTTGCCTTTTTTTTTTTTTTTTGGTGGGGTTTTCGGGTTATGTGGCCATGTTCTAG
>NW_024845200.1:0-1044 GCF_019175285.1 Sceloporus undulatus
TAAATAGTTTTAATATTAATTTTTATAGATTGACATTTATAACCCCTAAAGTCAGTTCTTTTTTCCTTTGGTATTGGTTAGGTTTTAATTCCTCTTTTGTCAATTTTCAACAATAATTTTAGAGCAACCAATCATAGTATTCAAATGTGAAGCATTGGGGGGGGGGTTAAGCTCTTCTCCCCTCCATCACTCTTCTACTTGAAATCATTCCTTCCCAAAATGAGTTTTCATTAAAACAATAGCTAGGGTCCATTTTAAAGCATGTGCCTACAATAAAAAAAAACTTAAGCCTTTCACAGTTTGAATAATAATAAAACAGAAATTGTTCGCCCTGCATTGTTCTGTGTCTATGCAAGCAAGAAATATCGGAGTTGCCAGGTCAGGAGCATTCCAGGCCATGAGATTTCTGCACCCAAGCCTAGGTGATGTCCCAGAGGGCAAGAGCCTGATGATGACTATAAGAACCAGGTCTTGAACAATCTACAGCTGCTTTCTTTAAGCAACACTCAGCAGTGGAAGCCAGCAACACAGCATATTGTTTTCCTTTGCAAGACTAAACTTTCATCCTGAAATTCCTCCTCCATATCCTGAGAGTGGCTTAGCCCTAAATCTCAGGGCCAGTTAGTTCTTGAGATTTGGGAATCTTGTTTAGCCATGAAGCTCACTTGCACATATCCTCTGGCTCTCTCTCTTTACCTCATAGGGTTGTTGTAAGGGGGGAAATGGGAGAAAGTGGAGCCATTGGTATTACCTTGAATTTATTGGAGGAAAGGTGGATATAAAAGCAACAAATAAATAAAGTGTCTGCCCATATCTAATCCCATGCTGTGTGTCACCCCAGGGGTCTAGGCCCAAACTGCCCAATAATTATTAAAACTCTTATCTTCAAATTTTCCTGGGCGTCCATGCCTGCTTGCATACCATCAACCTTGAAGGCTGATATTACAAAACTTCCTAGGAGTCTGAGATGGACAAAAAATTTCATACTCTGTAACTATCCAGATTTGATAGGGACATTACCAATTAATCCTCTTGTCATTTGAC
>NW_024845201.1:0-1044 GCF_019175285.1 Sceloporus undulatus
TCTGCATGTCAAGCATGCTACAGCACTAAGCACTACAGGCCTCCCATGCTTCCATGGAATAATAATACCATAAATAGCAAGGATTTCAAAGATTTTAGTTCTTAAGACACTACTGAATCTTCTTTATTCAGTTGAATAGTTTTAACACTGGTATAAGAGATTAATAATACAAGACTTAATTATTTTTTATTTTTCATGGAATTATATTTTAAATATTCCATGACAATGTGACTGTGATGCCAAGTGCTATGTTGAAGAAGACTCATATGCAGCCCTTTTAAAGGAAGGAAGAAGGAGCAAGTTGTCACAGCTCTCTCTGATTCTCTTTGTCTCTCTCTCTCTCTCTCTTCTAGTAAAGATGCCCCTGGAGAGCCTTAAACAGTCCTAACTATTGCCACTTTAATTGTAACACTTCCCATTGAAGCTGCTTGGGGATGGCTGCTTGCCACATCCTCCACTTCTAAAATTAAGCAGCAGCAGGTAAACAGAATAAATTCTGCAGGGCTGGACATGCAGTATTTGCATTTCTCTTGCCTTGTCTGCAGTCATCTTCGAAATAGTCTCTCACCCTCCCTCCCTCCCTCCCTTACACACGTGGAGGGAGTAGCCAATGGGGAGGTTGTAGCAATGGTTTCTCCAGTGATGCACTTTCTACTAAAAGCTCCATAGGCTGCTAGGTTCATGTGGGAGCAGGCAGGCTGTCATTCAGAAACTCTGGTCACAGGCTAGTGAGGAGCAATGTCATTTATTTGTTTTTACTGAACAAAGAACACACAGGCCACATTCCCACTATGATTTAAAGCGAATTGCTGATTGGGTTATATGACTGCTGTTCCCATTTGAAACCAGTTCCAAACCTACTGTGATCAATTTCAATCACAATGAAGCAAGGCAAATAGAAAAAATGCAAATGCTCTTTCCTGACACTTGCTCTTTGGAGGTTCTTTGGGAGGGGGGGGGATAGATTCTGAAGCATATTCAACAAGTGGGAACGACAGATCTGAATCGCATCATTGTGGAGGTGAGGGACTAATGGCAGAGGGG
>NW_024845202.1:0-1044 GCF_019175285.1 Sceloporus undulatus
GGGCTTCAAGCCCCAAGGACACCCCGCGGCGGCGGGGAGAAGGAGAAAGAGGCCGTTTGGCCCCTTTCTCCTTTGGTCCACTGGGCGCAGCCGTCTAAAGGCTGCGCCCAGCGGACCAAACCAGGAAGGAGCTGTGAAACGGAGCTAGGCGCCCTTCCGCAACCCCAATACGTCACAACCGCGCCGCCTCGTTTGGAGGAGGCGCGGTCGTCACGTATCGATGGCGGCGGCCGTGTGGAACGGCCGCTGCAATTTTGTGCATGCGGAGCGCGCGCTAGGGTTAGGGCGGTGCGGAAGCACTGCCCTCTCTTAACCCTAGTACGTGCTCTGCGCGTACTTTTTAGCCCGTCTGTAACGAGCCATAGTCTCTCTAGGAATCTCTAGGTCCTCCAGCATGACATTATTTTCAACCTCTGCCAAAAGCACACTGGAGGACCTAGAGATTCCTAGAGAAAACATTTCTGTAGTCATTTGTTGGTCCTCTAGCAAAATTTCTTTGTCAACTTCTGGCAGATCTGGAGGACCTAGAGATTCCTAGAGAGGTGTTCTCTTGAGTTTTAAAAAAGTGTTTTTTTATTTGTGGTTTTTCCACTTTCACATAGGTCCTGTGCCACTTACCCCAGTGAAAGTTGCTATCTGATGTTCTTTTTGTTGCCTGTTTTATTGAACCATTTCCTGTATTGCTATGTATTTTATTTGTATTATCCTATCATTTCTTAGATTGTACGTCATAGGCAGGTTTACTCTTTTATATTTGTTGTTTTTATGTACAGTGCTGTGCAAATCTACAGCGTTAATAATAATAATAATAATAATAATAATAATAATAATAGTGGAGGGTCCACTGTATTACATACAGAAATCAAACAGAGCAGTGTACAGAAGGAGTACTCTCCCCAAGTGTTGAAAACAAATACAGTACTTGTCAAATAACAGTTCACTAGAGGAGCCTACAGAGAAAGAGAAGCCAAGGCAGAAAAAAGAGGATATTGAGACCAGAGGAGCCTATAGAGAAAGAGAAGCCAAGGCAGAAAAAGGAGGACA
>NW_024845203.1:0-1044 GCF_019175285.1 Sceloporus undulatus
TGACAGGAAGAGAGTCAACTCATTTGACATATGGTGCTGCTAGAGAAAAGTAATATGGATATTGTGGGCTGCTAAAAAGAAAAACAAATGGGTCATAGAGCAAATCAAGCCTGAACTCTACCAGAAGAGGCAGGTAAAGGGCATGTGGCAACAATGGCTCCATGGCTCCCACCACCACTCCCTTTGTGTCGTGTCTTTTTAGATTGTAAGCCTGAGGGCAGGGAACCGTCCAATTAAAAAGATTGTATGTACAGTGCTGTGTAAATTTACAGAGCTTTATAAATAAAGGTTAATAATAATAATAATAATAATAATAATAATAATAATAGTTTAGATGATGTCTCATCCATAGGGTTGCCATGAGTTGAGATTGACTCGAGGGCAATCAACAACAACAACAGGTATAGGTATATTACTGATATTTTAGTATGTTTTTAATATGTACTGGTTTCAATAATTTGTCAACCGCCTTAGGTCCCACTGAAGGTGGGATATAAATGATATTATGTAGATATTTATTTAAGGTAGCATGGTATAGTGGTTTGTGTGACAGATTAGGATTCTGGAAGACCAGGTTTCAAATCCCCACTCAGTCATGAAAACCCACTGGGTGACCTTGAGCAAGTCATACACTCTCAGCCTCAGAGGAAAGTGTGGGCAACCCCCCTCAGAACAAATCTTGCCATTAAAATCCTATGATAGCTTCACCTTGGATCCTGAAGGTGATTTGAAGGTTCATAACAACACAAATGCTTACATATCCTGCCCTTCATCTCCAAAGTGGAACACAAGGCAGATTATAAATTAAAACTAATATAGATAAAACTCATCACTTTATCAATGACCTGGATGACAGAATTGGAAGCATACTTATCAAATTTGCAGATGACACCAAATTAGGGGGAATAGCTAATACCCCAGAGGACAGGATCAAGATTCAAAATGACCTGAATAGACTAGAAAGCTGGGCCAAAGCTAACAAAATGAAATTCAACACGGAGAAATGTAAGGTATTGCACTTAGGGCGGAAAAAATAAAATGCAC
>NW_024845204.1:0-1044 GCF_019175285.1 Sceloporus undulatus
GAGGGCAGCTTTGGTGCAGCTTCCGGATTCTTAGGACCCATGCATCATTTAAATAGCATATCTCCAAAGAGACCCGAAGCAGCTTTATTTTGGCAGTCTGTAACAGGCAATGATGATCAATTTTTTTTACAACACATGTTTTAATGAACTGAAACCCATTTAATCATTGCATGACCCATTACCCTCATTGGCAATACATATATTCAGAAACGGACTAAGAAAGTTAAAAATATCAAATGCAAGAAATATATGTGGCCTATGACACTTATGCAGAATTCAATTATATATAAGCTAGGCACTATAACCATTCAAACCAGCACTTGCTGATTATAGCATCCATCTTCCTAGCTTTGCTATGATAACTTAGCAGGTATAGTGGCATGTATTTTCAAATGCTTGTTGTATTCACTGGTTGCAGTTTTTCATGTACACTTAAAAATCTGTGTGTCCGTGTTGGAATGGCTGACAAGACAGAAATATTTGTTATAGCAAAATATTTCAGCTTCTTCCATGAAGTAGGTGGAAACTGAAATGGTTTGCGGTAATGATTCTATATATTTTGGTGTTATTAGTCAGTCTAATAAATATATGGTTTAAGCAAGTGTCTACATCCTTCTGTGTTGTTTAAGATTTGTCTGTGTAATGGTATCATTGTGATGTTTTAAGAGTGCACTGTAGCTCATCTTTCCACCCTGCCTGCCTTCTTCCCAGTAGTAGTGTGTCTTAGCCTAAACTTTAAATGAGGCATCCAAAGCAATGAACTCTGTCCAACACAGGTGCAGCTTGGACAGTCATTTAAAGGTTAGATTAAAACCTGAAACAGACTCACCACCCAATGGCAAGGAAATTACCAATTGACGCTACTGTCTCCTTCCATATTGCTATGAAAAACATCATCAGCCTTTATTTCATACGTCTGAAACATCGTTCAACTTAAGATGTGTTTGCACTAACCTGCTTCTTACCTTCTCTTCATGTGCACACAGATTTTATAAATGAAATTCAGTTTAAATCACACTGTTGGTTTCAGACAGAACTGGCCTA
>NW_024845205.1:0-1044 GCF_019175285.1 Sceloporus undulatus
ATTTAAGGGTTACTGAACCAGAAATTTCTGGAGTTTAAGTCTAAATAGTATAAGCCATGGGCAACATACCAATGCAATCATGATTGTTTGTAGAGTGATATATTATATTTGTCAGTCAGTCAACCTTTATTAGGCATAGAAAACAACATACATTTCCAATAAATTACAATAACATTTACAATAAAAATTTAAAATAAAAATTTACAATAAAATTTACAGAAACTTCAGGGTCATTGTTTGAATTTGAGCCACAGTCTTGTTGCCTCCACTAGAAAATAGGCCATTAGCCTGGTTATATATGGGTTTCGATCTTCTAATAGAAATTCCACTGATAACCCAATGAAAGAGATATTCATTTCCACTAACCTTCTTAACAATTTTTCCCTCGGAGTTATATACAGTGGACAAAGCAATACAATGTGATGGAGAATGTCTGGAGCTTGATCACAGTGACATACACGATTCAAAAATGGGGTCTGCTGATATCTACCCCTTGTCACATTTGATGGATGTACATTTAGTCTTGCAAACAAAAAGGCCTTTCTTGACACCTGCAGTGAGAGTGTTTGAAAATAATCCGGTATCTTACCCTGAAAGGGGGTGATATATTATATGTTAGCATGTTGTGATTTATGATTTTATATAGTCTCTTGAATAAAACCTTAAGAGTTTGATTAGGGTGAAACACGTTCAGCTTCGGTATCACTAAAACAGCCATCTTTTCAGCATCATGAAATGTATGCTTCTTTTGTGGATTCCATTGGATGATCCCCACTTTCTGCCTCTTAAGATTATAAAGAAAACACACACAATGAGAAAAAATACAAACACACACACACATACACACACACATGTAGGCACTGTAACAGCTCCTAACACATTCCAAAACAATATATTCTACAAAAGATAAATAGAGAAAGGTACATTTATCCTTAGGTCTTAGCCTGTGGAATCTTGTTTGGAACATGGTGAAATTATGTTTTTATATTTCAAGGTCTTTGGGGTTATTTCCTTTGAATGTTTTCTTTCTTTGTTTTGTGAGGG
>NW_024845206.1:0-454 GCF_019175285.1 Sceloporus undulatus
TTTGCTTAGTATGGATATAAGAAGGTGGTTTCTGTGGAATTTTGTGGTTTCTTGCATAATTTTCACGTGATCTTTTGTGGCTGTTGCATTTTCGAGGCACGGCAGCTCTACTCTCACACAGGAGAGCTTGGACCAAGGCCACCAGTGAAAAATAACGTAAATTAAATGTACTGATCCTTATGCTACTACAAGAGTCTTTTGTCATTTTTTTATGCATCAAACTAATGTGGTTAATTTCTTGCAAAATTTGAAAGGTAGTTCTTTGCATGAGTATACACACAGACACTCAGTCAATCTTCCCTATCTATCTAATGCCTGTTACAGACTGCCAAAATAAAGCTGCTTTGGGTCTCTTTGGAGGTATGCTGTTTAAATGATGCATGCCCCCTAAGAATCCAGAAGCTGCACCAAAGCTGCACTCCAGTGCTTAGGAATGGAGTGTGGCTTTGGTGCG
>NW_024845206.1:554-1044 GCF_019175285.1 Sceloporus undulatus
GAGTGTGGCTTTGGTGCGACCTCTGGACTCTTAGGACCCATGCATCATTTAAATAGCATACCTCCAAAGAGACCCGAAGCAGCTTTATTTTGGCAGTCTGTAACAGGCCTATACTTCCCTATCTACCTACATGCAAGTAACAACACAATTCATCCGACCTCTGTTTCTCAATCAATATCACATTCCTATACAATTATTTCTGCTTAAAATAAACTGCTCCAGACCTATACCTGCTGTTTTGTTTCCCTGATATGGATTACATTAGAGTAGGAAATGGGATGGAATTCTAATAAATACAAGTATATAATTCTTTTAGTCTAAAGACTAATTTAACAGTGTAGATCATAAGTCTAAGTAGAGAGGTCAAAAGGCTATACCATATACCCAGGACAAGGAAGCATTGAATTAACTCTTTTTTAAAAAAAACTTCATTTATTTATTACTTGCAACTATTTACCAGAAATCTAAAATCAACAGCAAGCTCCTACCT
>NW_024845207.1:0-1044 GCF_019175285.1 Sceloporus undulatus
TTCCCGAATAGTGATAAAAATGGCTAAGTGGTAAATGATGAAAATTAGTTTCTAAAATGTTGTATGAGACTGGTTATAACATGTGATCGGAGGGAGGAAGAGTAAGGAGCGAAAAAAAGGTGGATGTGAACTGCACTGGCTTACTTCACTGCAGGTGATGTCACCAGCCCTAGTGATGCCACTGCCCCAGGCCCTCTTGTGTTCCACCATGTAGCAGAAAGAGAAAAGGCCTTGCAGTGTGCACTCATCACTTGAATTATGCACAATGTACCTATCTTCCCATCCTGAATTTTCAAGGAGCACCCCCAGTCGCCTCTCCTTCCCCTCCACCTCTCCACACATTTATACGGGGCTATAGTTCTCTGGTCTTTGGCACGATGTTCCATGTCGTAGATCCAATCTTAGGGCCCATTCCCACTGGAGGAATAACCTGCATCCTGATTCGGCTCTGTTATGTTAATTGATTCCAAAAGGCCCCTCGTTCTCACTATGAAAATGAGGCCTGTTTGGAATCGATTTTTTGGCAGAGCACGCTTGTGGAGCTGGGGAAGACAAGCAGTGCTTCACCCCTTCACCCAGTGCCCCGCCCCTGGACTCCTTCGGAAGGTCTTTCTCTTCCCTCTCCCTTTTTCTCTTGCTTCCCTCCCCTCTCTTCCCTGTGTTCCTTCCTTCCTTCCTTCTCCCTCCTCCCTTCTTCTTTTTCTTCCTTCCTACCTTCCTCCATGGCTTCCCCGGAACTGGCAGTGCTTCCGATTCTGCTGCTGCTGCCGCTCACCCCATCCTAGCCAGCGTGGAGAAGCCGCGGAAGCCTGGCAGCAGCACCAGAAGCACCGGTAACCCCAGGGAAGCCGCGGAGGCCCAGCAGCACTGCCAGAAGTGCCGCCGGCCCCGAGGAAGCCACAGAGGCCTGGCAATAGCACCAGAAGCACCGCCAACCCTAGGGAAGCCGCGGAGGCCCGGCAGCAGTGACAGAAGTGCCACCAGCCCCGAGGAAGCCACAGAGGCTTGGCAATAGCACCAGAAGCACCGCCAACGCCAGGGAAG
>NW_024845208.1:0-1044 GCF_019175285.1 Sceloporus undulatus
CCCCCCCCCCCCCCCCCCCAGCACTGGGTGACACCCACTGCAAGGATGCCACTGAGTTTAGTCACTCAGTTTTTAAAATATTGGCCATCACTGTCCTATACTATTGTTAAGCACGTCAACATTTTCCAGTGAATTTCATCATTATTTTTTTTAAAAAAAACACCTGTAATGAATTATTATAGAATATGTTCATGATATGGAAAAATAAGAATCCAGGTTAAACATGCTAAGACTGACTGAAATAAATGAGGTATGAAGTCGAAGGCTTTCATGGCCAGCATCCATAGTTTTTTGGGCTATGTGGGCATGTTCTAGAAGAGTTTGTTTCTGATGTTTCACCAACGTGGCTGGCATCTTCAGAAAATGCTGGCATGGGAGTGAGTGGATTTTATATATATACTGTGTGATCCTGGGTTGGGAGGAGTGATTGCCATGTTAATCTGTGTACTGTGCTGTGTATTGAATATTGCCTCACCAAAAGCTACTTCCAGTGGGACAATGGATTCTATGAGTAGAGAGATGGGTAGCCATGGGAAGTCCTCTGAACCTTGTGAAAGCAAACTTTTACATGGAACACTTTGAAAGGCAAGCCCAGGAAACAGCACCAAAAAAACCCCACAACGTGGTTTTGATATGTGGATGACACACACCATTTGGAGCCACGGAGAAGAAGATCTGACTATGGCGCTTTACAGAGTGCCCAAAAATGATGCTCCACCAGCGCCCTTGTTTGCTGCACGAGGGAGCCGCAGCGGACAAACCGCGCTGCTCCCCTGCACAGCAAAAAGAACCCGCAAAAACAGGCTCTTCTTGTAGCGCAGTTGTGCAGCAGCAGCAAGGCGCCAATGGCACACTTGCAGCATCACATCTGCACTGCGACATGCAGACGCTAAGCGTCCGTCACATCAAAATGACGGTATGAAGCCATTTGGTTCATATGGTTCAGAAACATAGGCCCATTCCAGACTGGCCTTGGCTCCGCCCCCAGTACGTACTAGGGGTTGGCCGAGGACACACCGTCCAATCAGGCCTCACCCCTAGTAC
>NW_024845209.1:0-1044 GCF_019175285.1 Sceloporus undulatus
GGGGGTCAGTTATTTTAGATCTGATCCTAACTAACAAGGATGACTTGGTTAATGAGGTGCAAGTGGTGGGATCATTAGGTGGAAGTGACCATGTTCTCCTGGAGTCGGAAAGGAGAAGCCAGGCATAGTCAGACACACATTCTAGACTTTAGAAGAGCGGATTTCAATACACTTAGAGAAGTATTGAGGGTGATCCCGTGGTCAGAAATACTAAAAGGGAAAGGAGTTCAGGATGGATGGGAGTTTCTCAAAAGGGAGATACTGAAGGCACAATTTCAGTGAGAAAGAAAAATGGGAGTTGTCTCAAGAAACCAGGATGGATGACTAAGGAACTTTCAACTGAGCTACGTTTTAAACGGAACATGTATAAGAAATGGAAAAATGGGGAAATCACCAAAGAGGAATTCAAACAAATAGCTAGCATGTGTAGAGATAAGATCAGAAAAGCTAAAGTACAGAATGAACTCAGGCTTGCTAGAGAGGTTAAGAACAATAAAAAGGGCTTTTTTGGATCTGTCCGCAGCAAAAGGAAGAAGAAGGAAACGATAGGGCCACTGCGTGGAGAAGATGGCAAAATGCTAACAGAAGACAGAGAAAAGGCAGAATTCCTCAACACCTTCTTTGCCTCAGTCTTCTCAGAAAAGGCAAAGGGTGAGGATAATGGAGCAGAGGACAGATTAGGAGAATTGCAGTACAGAATAAGTAAAGAGATAGTAAAAAAATACCTTGTTAATCTAAATTAATTTATGGTGCGTTACAGACGGGCCCTTTGCAGTGCGTCCACGACATGCTAGGGTTGCTTCGGGGCGGCGCGTGCACACGCCCCGCAACCCTAGCATGTCATGCATGCACCGAAGTTGCACAGTACCATACATATGGCGCACGTATCTGTCACTTCGCAGCTGCACAGCTTCCAGACGGAGCTGCGCAGCTGCGATGTTACAGCGCTGTCTTTGGGACTGCTTTTTTAGCTCCTTTGCTGCGCAGCTGCACCGCGCAATTTGTATGCTGCGCTTTTGGGTGGTCTGTAACCCGACTAAGTCT
>NW_024845210.1:0-644 GCF_019175285.1 Sceloporus undulatus
TCCCCTGCCTGGGATGCAGCCCAGGCTGGCTCCCAAGCCGGGGGGAGGAGGAGGAGGCTGCTGGAACCGCGATTCCCGTTTCATTTTTAACCATTTTTTTAGCGCACCTGCGCATGGTTTATATTGCAGAATGTATGTTTCATTTTTAACCATTTTTTTTGAGCGCACATGAGCATGGTTTCTATTCCAGAGGCAGCTGGAGCCAGGCTTGCACTTGTTTTCTGCAGAGGGAGAAGCTACAAATGTTGCAAACAATCAATGTTACATTTTTACCGAGCACAATACAAGCTGTTGGTTATTACCTATAAAGCCCTATATGGCTTGGGCCCGAGTTACTTGAGGGACCGCATCTCCCCATATAATCCTCCCCGCACACTCAGGACGTCCGGGAAGAACTTGTTGGAAATTCCATCTTCCAAACATGTTTATACACCCCGGATGGCCTATTCAGTGGCGGCCCCACAAATTTGGAATGGTCTCCCTGAGGAGCTCCATCTTGTGACCTCCCTGATAACATTTAAAAAGAGGCTCAAAACCTTCCTCTTTTGTCAAGCCTTCCCCCCTGTAAAATGAAGCTGTGTATTCCCGTTCCCATCGATTCTCTGCCTTACTCTGTTGAATGATTGTGTTCAGATTTTGTATAA
>NW_024845210.1:744-1044 GCF_019175285.1 Sceloporus undulatus
TTAAAAAGAGGCTCAAAACCTTCCTCTTTTGTCAAGCCTTCCCCCCCTGTAAAATGAAGCTGTGTATTCCCGTTCCCATCGATTCTCTGCCTTACTCTGTTGAATGATTGTGTTCAGATTTTGTATAATTTGTATTAGTGGATTTTATCTATTTTTATGAGATGTTTTTAATGGTTTTTATATGGTCTGTAAACCGCTTTGATCTATGGAAAAGCGGTATATAAATAAAAATTATTATTATTATTACTATTACTATTATTATTATTATTATTATTATTAGATGTATTTAGGGTTGGTCCC
>NW_024845211.1:0-1044 GCF_019175285.1 Sceloporus undulatus
CCATTTTGTGCTGCTTGTGACTGTGGGGAATAATGTTCCAGAACCTTCTCTGAGGCCTCAGTTGAACAGAAGCCTCCCTTTCTCTCCTGAGGCTCCAGAGAGAGAAGGAGGCCAGGCTCCTTGGGCCGAAAGGAAGGAAGTGTGTCTCTTTTCTGAGAGGGTTTTCTTAATACACAGCTCTGCTCCTTCTGGGGATCATGAGTTTTAAAGGGGATCAGAAATGGGGAGGATAGTTTTGATACAAGCCTTATTCTTATTCTTCACAAACATTGGGCTTTGGCTCCTAAGAGGATGATTGTCCCCCCAAAAGTCAAAAAGTAGCTCCTTTGGGAGGTTTTAAAAGTCTCCTCAGTTTCCTTATTAAGAGATTTTCAGACAAGAAGGAAGACCAGACCATCTCATATTATCAAGAATGAAACAAACAAGCAAACATACAAACAAACAACAAGGATAAGGGACTGTTTGGGGACTTTTCTGTTCTCACAGCCATCGGGTGCAATCAGGAAAACCTTTCTTTAGGATCAGAAATCCTGTTTGGAGTCCCTTCCGACTTTGAGGCCCTTTCATCCTCCATTTTGGGTTCCCATAAGGCCTCAAATTGCCAACTGCCAAGCGCTGAGGCAGAGGCAGCCATTTTGTGTTCTGGTGGCCATTTTGTGCTGTTTGTGACTGTGGGCAATAATGTTCTGGGGACTCAGGGCCAGTGGGGAAGCTGGGCTTTGGGGACTGGAAGAGAGAGTTGGGACAGAGACCTTCCCTTTGGGTCCTAGATGGGGGGGTCCCACCGGTCCTTGCCTCCCCCTTTGGGAAAGGAGACCCTCCCCTCAGCCCCCCGGACTCACTCCTGCCACTCATTCCTAGAATGGCTGGGACTCAGAGGAGTTTCCTAGGCATTGTCACCTTCTGCCCTCCATGGCCATTGAAACTGACCTTTTCCCATTGCCTGCCCTCCCTCAGCCATAAGTGACTGGTGAGTTGACATATAGATAAATCCAACTGATTCAGTGATTCTACTCTGATCAGGACTAGGCATAGGATACAGGC
>NW_024845212.1:0-1044 GCF_019175285.1 Sceloporus undulatus
TACAAATGCCAGCATTGTGGGAAATGTTTTTCTACGAAGTCAATCCTCGTGACCCATCAGAGAGTCCACACAGGAGAGAAGCCATACAAATGCCAGCATTGTGGGAAATGTTTTACTTGGAGGTCTGGTCTAGTGACCCATCAGAGAGTCCACACAGGAGAGAAGCCACACAAAACCCAGTAGTGAACTAATGTTATTTTTGTCATTAAGGAATACAAAAAATATATGTTCAATCCATTTGGTGCTAAGAATAGTACCTTGTGATTTTGCTTGTAAGGTTTGTCTATCTATATGTCTATGTTTTGAGGTTGTATTTTGTTAAGTTTGGGTTTTTATTGGTAATAGTATATATAGATAATTACTTTGGCTTGTAAATTGTGGGTTGTGGTATAGTTTAGGTAGCTGGGGGGGTGGGATTTGTTATATATGAGTTATGGGAATGATAGCTATTGGAATTTGTGGCATGTTGGCTGAAGAAAGTTCGAGGTCAGTATTAAAAGAGAGGGCTAGTTTGTGGGAATTGCGAAGGGGCCTTGTTACCTGTGGGACATAGACTGAGGGAATTGGAGGTGGGGGCTATATTTGGAAGAGGGTGATATTTTAGGTTTTGGGGTTTTAATGTATTGTTTGGGTTGGAGTGGACAGTTCTGGCTTAAACACTGAATTTCTATGTGTTCTCAATAAAGTTCTTTGCTATTTCAACTCACTGGACTCTTTGATGCACAGAAGTTCTGAATTTGCCCAAACTGAATCTTTCTTCTCTCATCAGTCCTCAGCTCCATTCCCAGCCATAACAACAGCAGAGGCAAACACACACACACAAACATACAGGATACACAGAGAGAGCTTTACAGTATTTCCAAATCAGAGCCTTCCTTTCCTGCCTTTCCCTCCTGAGTCCAGCTCTGCACCTTGGGCTCCATTGCTGTCTCTTCAAAGGAAGAAAGGAGAGATGAAGGGGAGGCTGCTGAATCCCTGGCACATACCTTCCTTTCCTGCAAAGACCACCAGTAGAATAAGCAGCAGCATCTAGGCCTTGGCAAT
>NW_024845213.1:0-1044 GCF_019175285.1 Sceloporus undulatus
TTCCTCATAGGGCTTCATAGTTTCAAGACCATGTTAGTCTCCCTCCTTTGGAGAAGCTCCAGTTTCTCAATGCCCTTTCTGAGTTGTGGTGCCCAGAGCTGGACACAGTATTCCAGGTGGGGCCTGACCAGAGCAGAATACAGTGGCACTATTGGCTGAGGGCGCCAATCTCAGCACCTCAGACCTTTTAGCAACCACATTGTTATAGTGCTGCTATTCCACTTTACTGCTCTGTCTGCCTCCTGTTGCATTCTGGGAGTTGTAGTCCAGTGAGGCCTAAGAGCTCTCTGGCTGAGGATTCTAAATGCCCCTCCTTAAACTACAAGTCCCACAATGCAACAGGAGGCAGACAGAGCAGTAAAGGTGGAAGAGCAGCACTATAAGAGTGCAGTGCGACAATCCACGTTAAGCCAGCACTTAACCGGACCTGCGGAGCCATTCCGTCCCTCCATCGGGGTTGGGAAGGGAGGGCCTACCCGACGGACCGTTCCTCTCCTCCGCTCTGATGGCCTTCCAAAGAGAACCCTTCCTTTCTCTGGATAGAAAGGAGCAGGCGGAGCATCTTCGACTCTCAGGTTGTTGCGCCACGCCTCCATCCAGCTCCGGGGGCGGAGCCAGGAGGAGCAGGAAGAGTGGAGGCGGGGCCTTCGCGTCACGAGCGCCTGCTCCTGGCCCTTAATATCCCGGATGGAAGAGGAAAGGACCGCCTCCTAGGAGACTTCCGCCAAAAGAAAGCAACGTCAGGGCGGGGTTGGCTCCTTGACTTCCGCCCGAAAGACTTATAGGGCGGAAGCAGGGCCTCTCCGGAGGCGGGAGGGAAGTGGGCGAAGCGCCTGAGTTTATCATCCATTCTAGCCGTACATCTCTATGATTCTATGGCGGCCCATTCCCACAAAAGAGCCTCAGCGCCAGCGCCCCCTTGCGTTGATTTGCGGAGGCTGGCAATCTTGAGGCGCTGCCATTCCACTTTAACGGCTCTGGCCGCCACCTCCTGTTGCATTGTGGGATTTGTATGCCAGTGAAGCCTCAGTGCTCTCTCTCTCT
>NW_024845214.1:0-745 GCF_019175285.1 Sceloporus undulatus
TTCCTCCATGATTTCCCGTCCCACACAAAAACAAAAGTAAAATATTTGAGTCTCCTCTTGAGATAATAATGTTGTTTTTTACCTTCTTGTGTTTCTTGTGTCTTCTTGTTACGGATCCACCTCAGAGAACCAACATTTCTTTCTTTGAGAGCTTTCTTTTAAACTACAATTATCCATTTCCGAGCGATCAGACACTTAGGCAGTTCCTACTCGGCCATTGCTCATGATTATAATTTGATCATATTGCCTTGCTTATTATTAAATCATTGTAATAATAATAATAATAATAATAATAATAATGATTTTATTTATTTATATCCCGCTTCTAAAAACAGACTGAAGCAGTTAACATTAAAATATTGGTAAATAACAACTTGTCGTTGTTGTGTTGCAAACCCTCCCAATTCCTCCCATCCACAATAAAATATAATTACATTCTTAATCAATTATTAAAGCAATTATTAATAATAATAGAGGTGAGGCAGTTAGAGCAGTTGTTGAAATGTTTATTAAATTAATAGGAGATTGCTGGGATGTTAATCTGGAAAGGTCTGCCAGAATAAATATGTCTTGATGGCCTTTTTAAAGCGTTAAACACTGGTAATATATCGGATCTCTTCCGGGAGGCTATTCCATAACTTGGGAGCGGCAGAAGAAAAGATCCTCTGGGTAACTGCAGAGAGCCTAGTTGTTCATAGTAAGGTTTTACTAGAGGTCCTCAATGTGTGAGGGAGATTATATGGGA
>NW_024845214.1:845-1044 GCF_019175285.1 Sceloporus undulatus
ACTGTCCCCAGAAATTACTAGGCAGCCAGGGAAGAGACTTTAGTATCAGTGTGATATAGTCAGCTCTAGATTTTCCCGTGACCACTCTGGCTGCCATATTTTGAATTAGTTGAAGTTTCCAGGCTAACTGCAAGGGTAGCCCTATGTAGAGAGCATTACAGAAGTCAAGATGTGAGCTTACCAGCAAGTGCACCATAGT
>NW_024845215.1:0-229 GCF_019175285.1 Sceloporus undulatus
AAAACACAAACAGACATATCGACAGACAAAGCTTACAAACAAAACCAGATGGGCCTTTTCTTAGCACCACTGGATTGAAAATATATTTTTTGTATTCATTCTTGACAAAAATAATGTTAATTCACTACTGCGATTTGTATGGCTTCTCTCCTGTGTGGATTCTCTGATGTGTCACTAGGTTTGACTTCTGAGAAAAACATTTCCCACAATGCTGGCATTTGTATGGCTT
>NW_024845215.1:329-1044 GCF_019175285.1 Sceloporus undulatus
CCACTGGATTGAAAATATATTTTTTGTATTCATTCTTGACAAAAATAATGTTAATTCACTACTGCGATTTGTATGGCTTCTCTCCTGTATGGCCTCTCTGATGTGTCACTAGGTTTGACTTCTGAGAAAAACATTTCCCACAATGCTGGCATTTGTATGGCTTCTCTCCTGTGTGGACTCTCTGATGTGTCACTAGGTATGACTTCGTAGCAAAACATTTCTCACAATATGGCATTTGTATGGCTTTGCTCCTGTGTGGAATCTCTGATGTCTCACTAGGTGTGACTTCAAAGAAAAACATTTCCCACAATGCTGGCATTTGTGTGGCTTCTCTCCTGTGTGGAATCTCTGATGTCTCGTTAGGTTTGACTTCCGAGAAAAACATTTCCCACAATGCTGGCATTTGTATGGTTTCTCTCCTGTGTGGATTCTCTGATGTATGACAAGGAGTGACTTGTAAGCAAAATGTTTCCCACAATGCTGGCATTTATGTGACTTCTTTCCTGTGTGGACTCTCTCATAACTCAAATGTTTTTCTGTAAAGAAGGACAATGACAGATAAGACTGAAAATCAGCGTTAAGAGAGGAGGGTGTTACCGCATGATTTAGCCCTCATTAACCCCTCCTTATTTGACTTTAAATTAAGAAAGTTTCTGTGAATAACCCATGCATGACCTTGCTGCTTATGCCCCTAAATCCATTGAATGGTTGTATC
>NW_024845216.1:0-1044 GCF_019175285.1 Sceloporus undulatus
AGGGTTCGAATCCCTGCTTGGCCATGGAAACCCACTTGGTAACCTTGAACAAGTCATGCTTTTTCAGCCCCATAGAAAGGCAAAAGGAAATGCCCTTTGCACAAATCTTGCCAAGGAAACTCCATGATAGTTTTGCCTTAGGGCCACCATGAATCAAAAATGACTTGATGGCACACAGCAATGACTGATGAAAGTCTGATTACCCAATCTGCCAAACGTAACCATCATTCATCAAAAACAGAGCTTGATATGAATTCACATCGTTAATATCTACGAATTTCTCTACATAATTTAATAATATGGTTGCATTAGGGCTGCCTCGTCCAATCATTTTATCAGTTACAGATAAATACCTTTCATTAGGATTTGTTAAAAAACCTGTCCTGATTAATCAGGCAGCAAACTAAAGTATATGACCTCAAATAAAGGTACGCATAAAACCCTTGAATGTTAAGTGGCCTCTAAGAAGAGACATCCTTTAGTCTCTCATACATAGGAGGAAATGTTAGTGCAACTTCAGTGTAAACCGTATTACATATAGAGGAAGAAGATTGTGCCCACTGACCTAGCTCCCACCCAATCATATTTAATAATAATAATAATAAAATTTATTTATACCCCGCCCTTCCAAATAGATCAGGGCGGCTTACAAGTGCACCTTAGTGCGGCAAATACAATATAAAAACAGATTAAAAACAACATCATCTCTTCATAAAAACAATAAAACCCCTTAGCCCAGCCTCACGGCCACGAGTGAGGAGGGAGGCCCATAGGATGTTTAGTCGGGGAATGCCTGATTAAATAGGAAGGTCTTGAGTCCCTTCCTAAATTGGGCCAGGGTGGTAGATGAGCGGAGCTCTATGGGCAGCGTGTTCCAAAGGGCTGGGGCAGCTGTGGAAAAGGATCTTCTGGCCGTAGTGGCCAACCTTGCCCCAGGCACCTTCAGAAGTTGCTGCCCAGATGTTCTGAGGGTGCGAGGCGGAATGTACGGGGAGAGACGGTCCTTCAGGAATCCTGGGCCCAAGCCATTTAGGGCTTTATAGG
>NW_024845217.1:0-1044 GCF_019175285.1 Sceloporus undulatus
CCCCCCAGGGGATCTCAGGGCCACCCTACATTGTATTCCCTTAGGGGGTATAAATAATATTTTGCACCTCAATATCCAACAGCATCCATTCTGTGAAGTGGTATCCATTTTACCACTGTTCTCTGAGCCATTGCAGGGCAAGGGAAGCATTTTACCCAAGAAGCCTCTCCAGAGTCTCAAAAGGCTGGAAGAGGGGCCAAAAATCCAAGAAACTTGGTCAGGGATCGGCTGAGGAGCAGTCAAAAAGCATTTATCTCCATGGTTCCTACCCACAAAATCCTAGAAGTGACATTTTAAGATCCTTAGAAAGTGGAGAGCAATAGTGCCTCACTAAACTACAAATTCTAAGATTTCACATAAAGTTGCTATGACAATTAAACAACATGTCAAAGGGATCTAGGAGTTTTGGTAGACCACAACGTGAACATAGGTCAACAGTGAGATGCAGCAGCTAAAAAAGGCCAATGTGATCCTAGGCTACATCAATGCGAGTATAGTGTCATGACAGGGGTTTTAACTGGATGGCTCTTCTAGTTTCTTTCAACTCTATGGTTCTGTGGTATAGATTAAGGGAAGTAATAGTACAACTGTATTCTGTTTTGGTCAGGCCCTCACTTGGAATACTGTGTCCACTTCTGGTCACCACAATTCAAAGTGGATGTTGAGAAGCTGGAGTGTATCCAAAGGAGAGCAATGAAAATGGTGAAGGGTCTGGAAAACATCAAGCCCTGTGAGGAGTGGTTCAGGGATCTGGGAATGTTTAGGCTGGAGAAGAGAAGGTTAAGAGTGGATATGATAGCCCTGTTCAAATATTTGAAGAGATACTGAAGATGGAGCAAGTTTGCTTTCTGCTGCTCTAGAGCAAAGGACACAGAACAGTGGACACAAGCCACAGTAAAAGAGGTTCCACCTAAACTTCCTGACAGTAAGAGCTATTCAACAGAGCATGGTGGTGTCTTGTTATTGTTATTATTATTAATAATATTAGTTTATAAATCACTCCTTCTTTGAAGGTCATTAAAGATCTTTGAAGGTCTTTAAACA